>NW_027530993.1:83666-87782 GCF_008692635.1 Crocuta crocuta | reverse complement strand
CCCCCAACTTGGCTCCTTTGTGCTCAGCCCCTCCTCCCATCTTCACCTCCTAGAAGGCAGGGCTCTCTGTTTCTGATCCTCTGCTTTCTCCAGAAAGTCATGTAAATGGAATCAGGCTTCTTTCACACCCACTAATGCATTTGCAATTCATTCATGGGTACATCGAGAGTTTAATCCTTTTTATGGCTGAGTAGTTCTCCATTTACAGTCATGCCACATTTTGTATATGGATTCACCAGGTTAAGGACATTTGTGTTGCTTCCATTTGGGGATAAATAGGAATAAAGCCACATACATTTGTACAAACATCTGTGTGAACTTATCTTTATTCCACTTGGATAAATACTGTGGAGTGGGATTACTAAGCTACATTTTAAAACTACATGTTAAGTGAATGTTTAACTTTATTATTTTTTTTAATTTTTTAAAAATGTTTTTATTTATTTCTAGGAGAGAGAAAGAGAGAGACAGCATGAGCAGGGGAGGGTCAGAGAGAGAGGGAATCACAGACTCCGAAACAGGCTCCAGGCTCTGAGCTGGCAGTCAGCACAGAACCCGACGCAGGGCTTGAACCCACGAACTGCGAGATCATGACCCAAGCGAAAGTCGGACGCATAACCGACTAAGCCACCCAGGCGCCCCGAATGTTTAACTTTATAAAAAATATCAGACTGTTTCGAAATGGAAATCATCAAGATGAGATGTCCTAACTGCCGGGAGCAGCACCGGCCTCTCTGGATGGCAGTCACAGCAAGGAAATGGCAATGTCTGCACAGCTCCTGCCATGAGAAATGAGGACTAGTATCTCCTTCTGCTACTACTGGCTCATGTTGGAAATGAGCCTGCTGGTATTGACCAGGCCTCACAATATTCCATATCAGACCCATATTCTGAACACAGTTACCTCATAGGAAAAGCATATTCCTGCCTTTACAAAAGAGATTTTAGATAAGAGCTCTGTGGATCATTGTCCAAAGGTTCTTCCTATGGGCCTTGCAGATCCAAGACTTAGATAATAAAGGGGGTTAAGAACACAAGAGTTACTATTGAGCCTGGTCCCATATCAGAAGAGCCTAATTTATAGTTAAGGTACAGATAAGTATCGAACATAACTTACTAATTGGTGATGTATGGCAGTCCCTTCCTCAGGGCCTACATTCCACAAACATCCTCCCTTACACTGGCAGCTGGGATGAGGATAGATAAGAGTAATTAAAACATAAACCCAGATGCAAAGACTGATACATATAGAGCCCCCTTGGTAGTTTCCACAAACTAACCAATTCAGAATCATTCATCCTCTTGAGAGCCAGACAGAATGACTCCTAACTTTTCTATATACAATGTAACCTATATGTTATCCTGTCTCTTACTAAGAGCATCCTGTTATTTCCTTGGTTGTAAATTCACCATGACTGGGATAATTCTGCAATTGATATCACAAAAGACCTCTCATTGTAAGAAATTCCTTTTCTCTGACCTCATATGGTTGTTGAACCTTTAAATAAAGACACCAAAACCGACAGGACAGAGATGCCTGCCTGGTGATCAGAAAGAATCTCGGGGCTCTCTCATTCTCTCTCGCCGACACCGTCCATCCTTCAGGGACCCCTGGACTTGTCGGAGCCGGCGTGGCCTCCGACACCTAACCATCCCTGATCACAAATAGGAGGGGAGATGGGAGTGTAAACCCCCAGACGCTCAATCTAACCTGCCATCAAGTTCCGTAAACTCAATATACTCCTCTCCCATTCCCAAGTCCTCAGCTCTCAGGGGAAGGACACCTTTTAGCCGTGTACATAAAAGCTCACTGTGCTAGGAGGTCTCCTGTGCTGTTATTTCCCTCTGTTAATCAGGCAGAATGGCTGATCTGAAGAGATCAGGGGGAATGACAATCTGAGACACAGTAACATCAAGCAAACCCCTACCAATTACTCTACCTATTACCTCCCTTTCCTTCCCTCTGTAAGGAAAGAGAGAGCATAGGGACACCAACAAGAAAACTAAATGGAGAAATTATACTAGTGTTGGTTAAGAGATCTTGTTTTTTACCTAGTCATTGATGAGTCTAAGAAAACAAACTTGGGACTAGAAAGCAGCAGTTTATCCTTCCTATAGTGTCAATTTCTTTTATCCTGTGTCTAAACATGCAATAGGCAGAGTTGACTTAATATTAACTATTGCTTGGTTTATAAATGCTATTAGAGCAGAACAGTGTCATGGGCTAATCCCCCAGAGGAGATAACCCAAAAATCACTTCTATTTAGTTTCCAAGTTTCTTTCTTTTCTTAATAAGTCTTCCCTTGCCATTATAATACTTGGTTTCCTTCTCCTATGCTGATTTGACTGTTGGAAACAATACTCACCAGGGACATACTATTTGGCATAGAGACACCACCCTGGGGTTAGACAGCTGAATAGTGCACAAGATTTAATGTATTACTCCTTCAAGGGCCTTACTTCAGAGTCCCCTGGAAAGAATAAAATGAACTGGCAGGGAGGGGAAGGGTAGGGACCGAAGAGGAGATAACCAGCAGTCGAGATTTTGGAGGGATAAGCAAAAGGCTGCAGTAAAAATGTAACTTTTTTCTGAAAACTGTCTTTGGTTTAAAGCCAGAGAATAACTAGAGTTTATTAGGGGCAGAGGAAATACAAAAGGCAGAGAAGTGGATTTGTTGAACTTAAGTGGATGAGTTTTCAATTTAAAATAAACTTTTCAATTAAACAGAGCTGCTCATTCAGAAAGGGTGGCCTTAGGGCACCTGGGTGGCTCAGTCCATTAAGCATCTGACTTCAGCTCAGGTTACGATCTTGAAGTTTGTGAGTTCCAGTCCCCAGTCTGGCCCAGTGCTGACAGCTCAGAGCCTGAAGTCCGCTTGGGATTCTGTCTCCCACTCTCTCTCTCTGCGCTCCCCGATTTGCAGTGTCTCAGCCCCTCCCCCACTCGCAGTGTGTGTGTGTGTGTGTGTGTGTGTGTGTGTGTGTATCTCAAAATAAACATTAAAAATAAAAAAAAAGGGTGGTTTTGTACAACTTGGGGTTCCCGATCACTGGCTGTTTAAGTGGTATTATCTTGTTAGAAATGTAGTAAACAGCATTCATGTGTATTAAAAGCTTACTTTGGACAAGGTGCATGCAGAATATGAAGCGGAATCAAATCCAGATTTCTTCTCTGCGAGCGGTCAAACCAGTGCTTCTTATACTCTCGTATGTATACACATTCCCCTGAGGATCTTGTTAAACTGCAGATTCTGATTCTGCAGTGAAGGAAGATTCTGAGTCTGCAGTTAACGGCCTCAGAGTCTACACCTGTAACAAGCCCCCAGGTGATGCCAATGTTGCTGGGCTGCGTGAACACAGATTGCGCGATAAGGGGTTTCTCGTAGGGAATTAAATGTACACATAATTATACAAAGTAAGAATTGGTAAATACCGTCGAAGTTCCATTAATTACCCGTAAAGACCTAGATCTGTCCCAGTCCGAGGGCCATCTTTGTCCTTTTCTGCCTTCCGTGTTCCTTCTGATGTTTTTGTTGTTGCTCTCTTTCTCAAATTTTATTTCTTCTGGGGTTGCTCATTGCATATGTCGTCTCTTGGCTTAGAATAGCTTTCGCCTCCTCCCTCAGACTAACGTTTCACTAATTTGTCAAGGTCTATCTCCAAATCACCCCTTATCCCCGGGGACCCCAGTCGAGGCTGACTGCTCCCCACATCAGTTCGTTTGAACCTCAAGCACTTGCCACTACTTCCTTCTGACTCCAGCAGGAAGTCTGGGTTTTAATCCCCCATCGGAACCCACCTCTCCGGGTTGCCTAGCCTGAAAACCCTGCCCCGAAAACGTTTTGGCGAACCTGAGGCCGTGCGAGGCGGCCGGGAAGAAAGCGGCGCCCCTTCTCCGGGTTCTGCACCCGAGCCCGGCGAGGCGGTTCTAAGTGTCATCTGGAGACTGTGCCCCGAAAGGAAGGCCCGGGGGCTGAGCGCCACATCGATTCCCGGTCCTCGGCCGCCGAGCGGACCTCCCAGCCCCGACGCGACGCTGACTGCGGAGCGGGCGCCCCCGCCTGGCGCAGGAGGCTGCCCACCATCGAGGCGCTGGCGGCTAGAGAGGCCGGAGGG
>NW_027530993.1:20070-82730 GCF_008692635.1 Crocuta crocuta | reverse complement strand
GAGCATCGCGGGAGGTGATTGGGGAGGGGGCGCGCCTGGGTAGTGCGCGCAGGGAATGCGGGGAGTTCCCGAAAGTGGGTTTCCTGAGCAGCGCGCATCCCGAGGGTTTGGAGGGAGGTGGGCTCCAGGCGCCCGTGGAGGCTGGGGAAGGAAAGGTCCCCGGGCTCGGCNGGGTGTTCCTAGTCCCGTGTTGTTCCCCACGGCAGGTGGCCCCCGACTCGAGCTCCAGCCATGGGAAACACCACCAGCGACCGGGTGGCTGGGGAGCGCCACGGCGCCAAGGCTGCACGCGCCGAGGGCGCCGGCGGCCATGCGCCGGGCAAGGAGCATAAAATCATGGTGGGGAGCACCGACGATCCCGGCGTCTTCAGCCTGCCGGACTCCAAGGTGAGCGTTNGGCCGGGTGTCGGCGCTCCCCCTCCCTTGGTTTCTTAGCACACTGACCTAGCTTACGGTTTTCTGAATTAAAGGGATTTTTCGGGCACGGAGACGTTGGATGGTAACTACTCCTGCGGTGCTGCCTCAAATTAGGATAGAGGCGGAGTTTTTGTTGTTCGACTAATCTGCTGGTCACGATTACGATGGGGACTGTAGACCCCTCCCCCCAATCCCTGGTTTTCCTAACGGGCAGGTGCCCTCTTCTAGAGTATTGATGAATTTATAGGTTGTAAGCCCTAGTGGGAAACTTCACAGGGTAGGTTGCCTGAGGTGCTGGTCATAGGCAGTAGTTTCTCAAATTTGCCCTGAGGTGGGTAAGTGAATTTATTTTTCTTGGATCAGTATCATTTTGCCTTTCTAAGAACTCAGTCCTTCTCTTTCTTTTTTAATTTATTTAGACTCAAGTTAGTTAACATACAGCGTGGTATTGTTGTTAAGAACTCAGCACTTCTGATCCTCTTCGCCTAGGCAGGGCTGTGAGCCATGCAACCACTTGCTTATTTGATACATTCTCCTAATCTTGGGGATCAATAAAGGACCTGCTTTGGTTGACTGCTCAGCATTCATCTCATACTTTATAGTTGGGGTAGCTGAGATGGTGTTTCCTTCACGCCCAGCTGCTCCTCCAGTGGGAGAGCAAATGATCCCAGGAATTCTCGACTTCCGGGTAGTTCATAATGTTACCATCGTTGAAAACAGACAGCCCACAGCTGTCCGGAGACCTTGATCTCAAATCCAAGGACTTTCAGAAAAGTGGCAACATGTGGTCACCGGCAGAGATAGATGGAGCTGACAGCGATGTGATTACCAGCCTAATGTTCCCAGTCATACTTATAGCTGTCAGCAGACAGTCCGAGTGGAATGAGGTAGAAAAACAGAGATTGGGGTATGTTTGATGTTTGTTTGTTTTGTTGTTTATGTTTTTTAAATTTATTTTTATCTTTAAATTATTCTTTTTTTTTTTTTTTTTTTTGAGAGAGAGACAATGTGAGCAGGGGAGAGACAGAGAGAGGGCGAAACAGAATCTGAAGACAGGCTCCAGGCTCTGAGCTACCTATAAGCACAGACCCTGACGCGGCACTCGAACCCACAGACTGTGAGATCATGACCTGAGCCGAAGTTGGACGCTTAACTGACTGAGCCCCCCAGGCGCCCCAATGTTTTTGTTAATCACTACAAACCTTTCACCAAACTGGAGTTTGTATTACAGAGTAAAGAATGATTTGCCCCGTTGGTGGCACATGAAATTTGGATTCTGTTTGTTTTCTTGAATCCTAGTTGAGAACATAACTACAGAAAAAGAAGTCAGGGTGATGAAAAGGACCACGTCTTGGTGTTTCTTCTTCATTCCTTTCTCCCTCCTCCCACTTCAGGATTTCTTCCTCAGCATATGAGCTGTCTGCCCAGTCACTTGAATTTCTTCTTGAAAGCTTTTTCAAGGTGGTCCACCTAATTTTACCCTTTTCCTACATCGATGACTCAGGACTTAAGTACAGTGAGTGTGTTTGTCACACTGCGGCTGCAGTCACTGGTGTCCTGAATAAAAGCCAGGTTCCTGCATCTGAAATGGAACCAATTTGGGGTCATTCTTTCCCTTCCCTCAGTCTTGTCATTTGTAAGACAATCGGTTCAGATAATTCCTCAGGTGTCTTCTACGTCTAACATTTTACAGTTCTCAAGCTAGTCTCTTTACTTCGTCCTTCAGTGTTTTACTTAAACCTTTTCTAACTCTAATTCTCATTGTTTTGCCTCTTTTCCTGATGATTTTGCTGACTGCTTAACTTGGAGTTAATGGTCTTTCCGCTAGTCAGCTGCACTCAGGCCTGCCTCGGAAATGTCATGTCAAATGTGGAAGGGCTTTCTTCCAAAGTGGCATATTAATAGTTTGTAGCTTTCAAATTCTAAACTGAAAATACTAAAACATGAAAGTAACTCATAGGAACAGTGCCAGTGGGGCCTGCATTCCTTCAAATGCCAGTCTTCTTCGGTGGACTCCTTTAGTGGTTCTCAATCCTATTCGCACATTAGAATCACTCGAGATTTGTTTAAACACTGTATGGAAAGTTGGAAACATTTTCCATATTTCAAAGTAGGGAAAAAAGTGTAACGAACTCCTATATACCCATCACCCAGTTTAAGTAATGATCAGATTGTGAACAAATTTATATCATCTGACCCCAATCCACTCTCTCCCCCCACCATTATTTTGAAGCGAATTCCAGACATCCTCGCAAATATTCTCTTACCTGTAAATATTTTAGGATGTATCTCTGAAGATGAGGTTCTTTCTTTATTTTACCTTAATCACAGTATTATTATCTGTGAACCTTTTTGAGAAATCGATTCCTAGGCCCTATATCTAAATCAGAATCTGAGTTCCTTTTAGGCACGTGTAAAATTTCTGTGATTTTAAGGCAGCCAGTGAGGCAAGAGTGCATTGCTTTAAGAAGATGGAGATCAAGGTTTTCACTTAAGTCACTTATGTAATATGAAAGTCCCTTCAATAAGTCACTTATGTAATATAAAAATCCCTTCAATTCTGTTTCTCTGTTTACTTTGGCTTATGCTGTTAGTGGTTGTCTCATAGTGTAGTCTTGAGGAATATAGAGAGACAGTATAGAAGGTAGGCTACCTTAGCCATTTGGAAAGTAAAGCCCAAATGAATAAGTTAATGCTTTTTTTTTAACCCACATTATTTTATTTGCTAATGTTTTGACTTGATACAGTACAGTCCTATATACCAAAGTCATTTAAGCTAGTCTAAAGTGGGGGTCAGCAAACTTTTTCTGGAAGGGACCAGACAGAAAATATTTTAGACTTTGTGGGCCATATAGGCTCTGTCACAACCACTCAATACTGCTACTAGAGCGTGAAAGCAGCTGTAGATAATATAAATGAATGTGTGTGGCTCTTTTCCAATAAAAGCTTATTTATAAAAGCATCTGGCTTCCTGGCCGTAGTCTGCCAACTCTCGTTCTAAAGGATGGTAATGCAAAGAAACTAAGTAAGGAGCCAATTGTTTTTTAGAATCCAACAGATGTCATTGGAACCACTTTTGTTAAAGGAAGCTGGGGTTTTGATCTGATACTCCTTGAGGGTCCAGAATTTTCATCCCTACCCCTGAAATAATTAGTATAAGCTTGGCAGAACACTTCCCCAAATTTAAGAAACCAATGATAATGATTTTTTATATTTTTATTGTCCTTTTTGTAACCTATTAGCTAAAATGAAGGTTATGAATTATTTATAAATTTCTGTATCTCTAACTTCCGTTACCACCGATCATTGAAACCTGTTGATATTTACATGTGAAAAAATACATGGCTAACTTTATTGCTTTTTATAGAAGCATATTTTGTTTTCATATTTTTTCTCTTAAGAGGCACTCGGAAACATGTCATAATTGCTTGCCTATGAGTTAATCTGGTAACAGAGAGTAAGCTTCCCCTCTTTTTTTTTTTAATGTTTATTTTACTTTTGAGACAGAGACCGAGCTTGAGTGGGGGAGGGGCAGAGAGAGAGGGCATCACAGAATCCGAAGCAGGCTCCAGGCTCCAGGCTCCGAGCAGACAGCACAGAGCCTGACACAGGGCTCGAACCCACGGACCGTGAGATCATGACCTGAGCCGAAGTTGGCCACCCAACCGACTGAACCACACAGGCGCCCCCCCCTTCTTTTTTTTTTTTAAAGGGAGATCCTAAGGATCTCCCTGAAAGGGTGGGTGATGTATGCAGACTAATGTTAGGCTGTGATTTGGGCAATCTTTGAGCATAAGCCATTTGACCATTTTGGTCCTAGATGAGTTTTTTTTCTGTAGTTCAAAATCTGATTTAGTTGCCAATTTCAAGGCTTACTGATCCTTAGCAGAAACCTAGCACCCCCTCTGTACCCTAGGGGGAAGGAAGTGATCTTTTAAGAATTCCTGGGTCACAATTTAGGGATGACCTAATCTTTCTTACAGCTCCCTGGGGACAAAGAGTTTGTATCATGGCAACAAGATTTGGAGGACTCTGTAAAGCCTACGCAGCAGGCCCGGCCCACTGTTATCCGCTGGTCTGAAGGCGGCAAGGAGGTCTTCATCTCTGGGTCCTTCAACAATTGGAGCACCAAGATCCCACTGATTAAGAGGTGAAGACCAGTGTCCTGGTTGAGTCTATAGGGTCCAGGAGCAGAGACCTGATTTCCTGTCTCAGAGAGGGACCTGGCTGGACTGCTCTCCATCTGCTGGGGACTCTCTCTAGAACATTGGCTGTGACCAATGACTATATTTGTGACTTTTTTTTTAAGCCTCACAGTGAGTCAGAGATGTTTGACCAGTTAGAATATCATCGCCTCAGAGGCACTTACGGTAATGACTTTGTGGGTACACTCCTCAGGACTGTTCACACAAGTCCTGTCTGTGCTTGTGGGAATTCTTCTGTTGCTAGCCGAGTCCGCTCGTTCGGACTTCTGCTTCAAAACAAATCACCACGTGACGTTCTGGTCAGTAATGTGAGCTGTTGCTTGCAGAGAAATAATGAATTATTTGGTGAACAGAATGGCCCTTTACATGTAGATCGTTTTTCAGAAACTGCTCACGAAAATGTGGAAAGGGTACCTGAGGCACTTCTGCAACCGGAAGCTACCTGCTCTTCTTCACACTTGTGAGGGAGCTGTTCCTGCTGAAGCAAATCCGCTGTGCTCGGCTGAACCATTTTGGGGGATTAACATCTCTATTATTCTCTTCCAGATAGTAGTTAAGAACTCAAGTTATTGGGAGGGGCTGGCAAATATGTCTTCAAGGTGATACAGAAAAGGAGAATGGGTCTATAAATGATTTTTTATTCCAGGGGAGACAGCTGCTTAGGAATGTGTGAGATTATTGGCATGATGTGAATGTCTCGTGGTTTTTACATTAAATTCCATCCGCTAATAGGAACTCGGCCTGTTTAACATTCTGTTTTCTTCTGTAGCCATAATGACTTTGTTGCCATCTTAGACCTCCCTGAGGGAGAGCACCAGTACAAGTTTTTTGTGGATGGACAGTGGGTTCACGATCCGTCAGAGGTAAGGCCTTGATTTCCAAGGGTAACCATGAACTTAACTGTGTGCTTTTGACTATTACTCCCTTTGGGGTCAGCTGTCACAGCTGTCAGGACTGATGGGCCCCCACACTGGAGGGTTTCTCTCCCGATTAAAGACGGACGTGGCGAGCAGGACCTGTTTAAAGTGGGAGGTTAGGGGCGCCTGGGTGGCTTAGTCAGTTAAGCGTCCGACTTTCGCTTGGGTCATGATCTCACAGTTCGTGGGTTCGAGCCCCACGTCGGGCTCTGTGCTGACAGCTCAGAGCCTGGAGCCTGTTTCGGAGTCTGTGTCTCCCTCTCTCTCTGACCCTCCCCTGCTCACGCTGTCTCTCTCTCTCTCTCCCCTAGAAATAAATAAATAAATAAATTAATTAATTAAATAAAGTGGGAGGTTAAATGGAAGAGACGAGTTTGAAACCAGGTTTCTGAGTTTTTTCCATTCATTGTTTCAGCCTGTGGTGACCAGTCAGCTTGGCACGATTAACAATCTGATCCATGTCAAGAAATCTGACTTTGAGGTGTTTGATGCTTTAAAGCTCGATTCAATGGAAAGCTCAGAGACATCTTGTCGAGGTAATTTTGTAGTATTTGCTCTTTCTTGATGTGTTTTTCTCACAATGTGTCTTCTTTCCCAAGGGTAGTTTTTGTTTGTTTTAATGTTTATTTATTTTGAGAGCGGGAGAGAGCGAACATGAGTGGGGGAGGGGGGGAGAGAGAGAGAGTGAGAATTCCAAGCAAGCTTTTTGCTGTCAGTGCAGAGCCTGACATGGGGCTCAGTCCCACGAACTGAGATCATGATCTGAGCCAAAAGCAAGAGTCAGATGTACAACAAGCTTAGCCACTCAAGTGCACCTTGTCTGTTTTTTCCTTTCCTCCTCAGGAATCTTCTGAATCCTAAATATGTTTCATATACACATACATATATAATATGTATATGTAATACATATATGTGAATCATACATATGTCTTATGTATGTGTGTATATGTAAACATTTAGGTCTCCTCTGAAACCAGGAAAACTTCAGTCTAGTGAATTTCATTTTAAACTTTTTTTTTTTTAATGTTCATTTATTTTTTTGAGAGAGACAGAGCATGAGCAGAGGAAGGGCGAAGAAAGAGGGAGACATCTAATCTGAAGCAGGCCCAGGCTCTGAGCTGTCAGCACAGAGCCTAACATGGGGCTCAAACCCACGAACCATGAGATCACGACCTGAACCAAAGTTGGATGCTTAACTGACTGAGCCACCTAGGCGCCCTCATTTCAAACTTTTTAACCAAGATCTACAGCAGCACATTTTGTTTTTCATTGTTACCCAATTTCCTCCCTCCCTCCTTCTCTTCCTCTCTTTCCCTCTTCCTCCCTCCCCCTCCCCTCTTCTCTCTCTCTCTCTCCCGCACCTAAACGCACACACCTGTACCACAAGTCTCATAGCAGAATGTGTGCCTTTGTTACATGCAACATACTCTGTTTTCTGTTTTATTGAAAACAGCCCCTTACTGGGACCCACGCTGAGCATGGAGCCTGCTTCAGATCCCCTCTCCCTCTCCCTCTGCCTTTCCCTCACTCATGGACTTTTGCCTGCACTGTCTCTCAAAAAAAATACATAAAAAGTAAAATAAAAACCTATTTCTAGTAATGTTTCAAGGTTTCACTGACCCTTCGGCAGTATCGTCCAGCCAAGGCTAGTTGTGTCTGGTTTGCCTTGTTTAGATGCATTAGCTTAATCCTGCCAGGTTGATAGCTTAGCTGGCAGTTTGATAGGGCCCTCCAAGTATGGCAGTCTTGGGGCGGGGGGCAAGGGTTCTTTTTGTGTATATTAACTGAAATTTTATAAGTTTTTGGTTAAAAGAAAATTCCTTGGTAGAGGAAAAGACCTGTATCTTTTTGTTTCTCCGAATACTACTTTTCCCACGGCTTCCATCACATTGGCTGTAGCATCCGAAGAGTGATTTGCTCACCACACTCACAGTCACCATTCTATTACATGACAGTAAAGGCTGTACCAGCCCAAAGAGCTGTGTGCTGTGTTCCCAGTGAGTGCACTTTTCCTTTTGGAGTTCAGAGCCAACCCCTGCCACTCGCCGGCTTGGAATTCACAGCCAGGTCCTTCAGCCTTTCCCCTTGAGTGGGGTAGATCAGAATATCAGGGCACACACAGTGTGGCTTCTAGCAGACCTGTCAGTGGCATCATAATTGTCTGTCTGTGAAAATCATAAAAATACTGTTTTTATTAGATAAGCTCAGAATGTAAAGTTGGACGTTCTTCTTGGCCGGTGGGGCGGTGATCAGCGAGAGTCTAATCCTGAATTAAATGACGAGACCGCTTGCATGGTGCTGTGTGATTCGGGCAAAGCAGCCGGTCAGCGGTTGACATCTACCCGTAACTGTACAGAAGGAGGACAGGCATGCTTTTGATCTTTCTCTCTTCTTTCACCCAGTTTCCTGGTCTCCTTTGTATCTGTATGGATTTGCCTATTCTGACCTTTCATATAAATGGGATCACACAGTACATGATCTTTGATGTCTGGCTTCTTTTACTCAGCATGTTTTCAGAGTTCATCCATGTTTCAATGTGTATCAGTACTTGACTCTTTTTTTTTTTAAGTTTATTTACTTTTGAGAAAGAGAGAGAGAATGGAAAAGGGCAGAGAGAGAAGGGGAGAGAGAGAATTCCAAGCAGGCTCTGTCCTGTTAGTGCAGAGCCCAAAGCAGGGCTCAAACTCATGAACCACGAGTTCATGACCTGAGCTGAATGCTTAACCCATGGAGCCACCCAGGGGCGTTAATAATACTTCACCCCTTTTTGGGGCGCCTGGGTGGCTTAGTCAGTTAAGCGTCCGACTTTCGCTTAGGTCATGATCTCGTGGTTCGTGGGTTCGAGCCCCGCGTCGGGCTCTGTGCTGACTGCCAGCTCGGAGCCTGGAGCCTGTTTCAGAGTCTGTGACTCCCTCTCTCTCTGACCCTCCCCTGCTCACGCTGTCTTTCTCTCTCCGAGAAATAAATTAAAAAATATTAAAAAAAAAAATAATAATACTTCACCCCTTTTTGTGACTTAATAAAATTACACTGTATAGATATACTATTTTGTTTACCTGTTAGCTGATGGACATTGGGATCCTTTCCACTTTTTGTCTATCATAAACAACGCTGTTCTGGACATTGTGCTCAAGTTTTTGTGTGAACATGTTTTCATTTCCTAAGAGTGTAATTGCTGGGCCACGTGAGAACTTCACATTTAACTTTTGGAGGAATTGCCCAGCTGTTCTCTGAAGCTACTGGCACCATTTCTCACTCCTCCAACAACAGGTAGTACTCCACATCCTCACCAACAATTATTTAGAAAAAAATTTTTTTTTTTAATGTTTATTTGTTTTTGAGAGAGAAAGAGAGACCACACACAGCACAAGCGGGGCAGGGGCAGAGAGAGACACACACACACAATCGAAAGCAGGCTCCAGGCTCTGAGCTGTCAGCACAGAGCCCAGTGCAGGGCTTGAACTCACGAACCGCAAGATCATAACCTGAGCCGAAGTCAGAAGCTTAACCGACGGAGCCAGTCAGGCACCCCACCAACAATTATCATTATGTCTTTTATATTGTGGCCATCTTAATGAGTGTGAAGTGGTATCTAATGCTGGTTTTGGTTTACATTTCCCTAACAACTACTTCCTTGTTAGTAATCTTGTCCTTACTGTTGCTATCAGTGTAGCCTCAGCAGTCCTAAGAGTTTATATCCTTGTTGTCTGTTGCTTGGGTGTAAAAAAAAAAAAAAAGAAATCTTAATTTTTTTCACATTGACCATTCACAAGGCATTGTCACATCTGTTATCTCATTTGATTGCCATAAAAACATTGTGAAATAGGGTAGAGATATTACTTTCATTTTATGAAGAAACTGACCGTAGCAGGAAGGTTTGTCCCAGGTCATACAACTGATCAATAGAGTAACTCTTCTCTGAAGCTACAGCTTTTACTCCTCATCCCCCCTCTGTCCTCCACGTCATGTTGCCGTGTTGAGGAATTTCATGGTTCAGGTTCAGGATGACTCCGACTCTTTCTTTGCCTTACATTTGGAGAGCCAGCAGGTTATAAGTTTATGATCAATGATTTCTGCCATATTTAATATTAACTGCCATGTATTGACAGTTTTTTTCATGCACTTTTACTAGTTTTCCAACTTTCCCTTATATTTGGGTAAATATCTTCCAGACCTTTCCAGCTCTCCTCCAGGGCCTTACGGTCAAGAGATGTACGTGTTTCGATCCGAGGAGAGATTCAAATCCCCACCCATCCTACCTCCTCACCTTCTTCAAGTTATTCTTAACAAGGACACTAATATATCTGTGAGTATCCTGAAAGGATTGCTGGGGCCTCTGGGGGTTACTAGGACCATCTGAGCAAAGTCAGTAATCCTAGAGGTCAGGATTATTACAGAGCTGTGTTGAGAATATAAATCACATATATAGCAATAGCATTACAGATCCTCTTTTCCAGAGGTGAGTTGTTACTTTTCCAGGCATTGATATCAAAATTCATAGTTATCTTCTGATCATAATACATTAGACCCAGAACCATGGTTTGTTAGAACCAGTTTCTGGGACTTCTATTCCAACAGAAGGTAAGGCATATTTATCAGTTGGGGTATACAAAAGGAGCATAAGGGGTTTGGGTTTGGGTTTTTCCCCCGTATAATTGATATCTCTAGTCAATTCACTTGGTTCCCACTAAGATTATTTTTACCTACTAACACAAATCTTCTGTACATGTTATGGGCAAGATTTTTGTTTTAGCTTTTATTAAGGGAGATAAATAGATGTTAAGGGTTAGAGTTTGCCCTGGACTCCGAATTTTCCTAATTCTCTGTAATGAGAACAAATGGTTGATATATACTAGGGTGAGTATATTATTTAAAAGAAATCTACATTCTAGTTTAGAGTTTCTGAACAGTTTTTTTTTAATGTTTCTTTATTTTTGAGAGAGACAGACAGAGCATGAGCAGAAAAGGGGCAGAGAGAGGGAGACACAGAATGCGAAGTAGGTTCCAGGTGCTGAGCTGTCAGCACAGAGCCCGACGTGAGGCTGGAACCCACAAACCGTGAGATCATGGCCTGAGCCGAAGTCGGACGCTTAACCGACTGAGCCACCCAGGCACCCCTCAGCAGTTTCCAAAGAGCTCTGAGGAAGAGTAAACTGTTTGGTTTAAAATTGTGCATTTAATCCCATTTAGTGATTTTTTTTTCTTTCTTTCTTAGTGTGACCCAGCCTTGCTTCCCGAGCCCAACCATGTTATGTTGAACCATCTGTATGCATTATCCATTAAGGTGAGTGGGGACCTGGCTCTCCCCCGGACTAGGAGGGTAGGGGTAACACACGCTCTCCAGTGGTGACTTGCCTCGCTACCTCACTGAAGCTACAGCTGGCCGTAATGGTCAAATTGTAGGAAAACGTTCTTTTTTTTTAACTAGTAGGTGGGGTTTTTTTGTCTGGGTGTTTATTTATTTATTTTTAAAAAAATTTTTAAAGCTTTTTTCATTTTCCAGAGACAGAGTGTGAATACGGCAGGGGCAGAGAAGGAGGGAGACCCAGAATCCGAAGCAGGCTTCAGGCTCTGAGCTGTCAGCACAGAGTCCAGTGCAGGGCTCGAACTCACAGACCACGAGATCATGACCCGAGCCAAAGTTGGAAGCCCAACCAACTGAGCCACCCAGGCGCCCCACTGGGTGCTAATTTTAAATCTTAGTCCCTATCCTGTGTTCTGGCTAGCTGATTTGCCCTGTGATTGAATGAACCTTTTTCCTTCCTGGTTTCTTTTTGAATAGCTCTCACCTTTGGACCACCTACTTACTTAGGGTTCATAGCACCAGGATTTCATTTGCAGACAAAGCAAGTGTATCTTTCCAGTTTGGAGAATGCTCAAGTATGACCAAGGCTTTTGCTTTTTAAAGGNTATTTTTGAGAGAGACAGACAGAGCATGAGCAGAAAAGGGGCAGAGAGAGGGAGACACAGAATGCGAAGTAGGTTCCAGGTGCTGAGCTGTCAGCACAGAGCCCGACGTGAGGCTGGAACCCACGAACCGTGAGATCATGGCCTGAGCCGAAGTCGGACGCTTAACCGACTGAGCCACCAGGCACCCCTCAGCAGTTTCCAAAGAGCTCTGAGGAAGAGTAAACTGTTTGGTTTAAAATTGTGCATTTAATCCCATTTAGTGATTTTTTTTTCTTTCTTTCTTAGTGTGACCCAGCCTTGCTTCCCGAGCCCAACCATGTTATGTTGAACCATCTGTATGCATTATCCATTAAGGTGAGTGGGGACCTGGCTCTCCCCCGGACTAGGAGGGTAGGGGTAACACACGCTCTCCAGTGGTGACTTGCCTCGCTACCTCACTGAAGCTACAGCTGGCCGTAATGGTCAAATTGTAGGAAAACGTTCTTTTTTTTTAACTAGTAGGTGGGGTTTTTTTGTCTGGGTGTTTATTTATTTATTTTTAAAAAAATTTTTAAAGCTTTTTTCATTTTCCAGAGACAGAGTGTGAATACGGCAGGGGCAGAGAAGGAGGGAGACCCAGAATCCGAAGCAGGCTCCAGGCTCTGAGCTGTCAGCACAGAGCCCAGTGCAGGGCTCGAACTCACAGACCATGAGATCATGACCCGAGCCAAAGTTGGAAGCCCAACCAGCTGAGCCACCCAGGCGCCCCACTGGGTGCTAATTTTAAATCTTAGTCCCTATCCTGTGTTCTGGCTAGCTGATTTGCCCTGTGATTGAATGAACCTTTTTCCTTCCTGGTTTCTTTTTGAATAGCTCTCACCTTTGGACCACCTACTTACTTAGGGTTCATAGCACCAGGATTTCATTTGCAGACAAAGCAAGTGTATCTTTCCAGTTTGGAGAATGCTCAAGTATGACCAAGGCTTTTGCTTTTTAAAGGTGGATATGAGCTGCTCTCAGGTGCTTCACTCACATACCCCACTGATTGCATCTCTCCTCTACACTAGATAAAGGAGAAATGTGACCAGATTTGCTCTGAGTTCTCAGTTTCTGTGCTGCTTTGGAGTCTGGGTAGAAAATACCCATTCAGTCCCATCATGTCTTCGTGGTTTGACTACCAGAGTAAAGTTTTATGTAGCCCTGTAATTTTCAAACTAGCCTCAGCATCCTCAGAATCACCGGGGAAGGTGTGTAAAAATACGGATTCAAAGCCTGCGTCCCCAGAGATTCTGCAGTAAGTCTGGGATGGAGCCCCAGCAATTGTCTTTTAAGCTGCTAAGATTTCTTGGATGTGCAGCCAGGTTAAGGAGATCACTGATATAACCTTTAACAGATTATGTGATACTTTTCAAATATATATTATTGAATCTAAATTTTATAATAACCTTGTGAGGTAAGTATTATTTTTAACCCCTGTTTGATAGATAAAGAAACTAAGGCTCAGAGAAGGTCATATTGCCAGTAAGTACCGGGGAGAGGACTGAGGTCCTGCTGTCCTCATTCCATGTTCTTTTCTGGTGGTCACCGCACCAGGTCTCTCCAAGTAGGTCCTTCTCTCACCCGCTCCTCACTTTTACCAAACCCTTCCTGGAGCTGAGTTTTTTACCTGCCTCGCTTGTGTCACATTTAGGCTGTGATCGGTGACCTCTGGTCACAGACTGTTAATCTGAGAAACATTCATGGTAGACACTACAGCATACGGGGAAATAGGAAGATGGACTGGTTTCTCACTTGAATTTGCCTGGGTTCTTTGGGATGAGACTGGATTTTGCCCCCTTGGCACTGCTGTTTGGCTATCAGCTGATGTTCCCGGGCCTTGCCCCCCTTGTGGCACACACCCTTCGGCTGTAACACAGCCAGGGAGCGAGTACCGCTTGCCCTTCATATTGACTCTGACTCAGGTCAGCCTCTTGATTACTGGGTTTCTGCTTGGCCCTATGACCCATTTATTCCTGGTTCTGTCAGGTTGTGTAGCCCGTTCGGAGTTGATCCAGCGGTTTGAATATCTTTCCCAAGAAGATTTTGGGGTCCACTTTGTTCAAAGAGAGGGATTCCTGAGTTTCCTCTTGATTAGAATGAACTTTTTCAGTTCATCCCTGGTATTAAATAGAAATTAGATCTGCTTTGGGGCTTGGAAAGGGCGGGAGGGGGATCATGGCCCTCTCTTCTCAATGCGTTTTAGACTTCCTTCTAAAAATGAATGTCAGAATACTTCTTTATTTTCCCCCCATGCAAGTTTTAATTAACCCCAGTATTCAAATTTGAGGTGGGGAAAGGAGTGAGGTAGGAGACTAATATTTCTTCAGCACCTATTATGTGTCAGGTGCTGTGCTAGATAGTCTCATATAATCCTCATCGCCACCTTAATGGTAGGTGTTATCCTTTGTAATGATGAGAAAAAAGGCTTAGAGGCATCACATAGATTAGTCAAGGCTACAAACAGTTACAGGAGGAGTCAGGATTGGAACTTAAGTTGAATTGACTCCAAAACTCACCTATTTCTAGAATACCAAACTATCTCAGTTCAAAGTGAGTGGCTGTGAAAGACTGATGGCTGGGAAGAGCCACCTGTTGCCTAAACTAATGAATTAGCTGCACATTTCTTTCCCGCAGGACAGCGTGATGGTCCTTAGCGCAACCCATCGCTACAAGAAGAAGTACGTCACTACTCTGCTGTACAAGCCCATTTGAAGGGATCCCTTCCTGCCTCCGGGATTCAAGAGAAGCATCTCCCTTGCCTTTCTGGACCCGACCAGTCTTCACTTGAGACTGGAAGGCTGATTTGCTTTGAGGCTGATATGTGTGTTTCAGAGCCTTCGAGTAGGGTGCTCTGCTTTTGCATCTGATCGCAGATGAGAGCTTTATGAGTTCATGGAATTTATTTTCAGAAAAAAAAATTATATATATATATACATATACATATATAAGAGGAAGGTTAACGGGAGCCTCCTAGCTAGATGTGTTCTCTCTGCCCATGGGGACTCCCCGACACCTGTGCGGGGGGCTGCAGAAGGACCATTACAGGAAGCTTTTTTCCTAAAGTGAAGGAAGAGCCAACTCTCAGGATCCTTGTTGGGTAGAGATTCCGTCACGGCTACCTTGGCTCTCCCAGGAATGGGCTTGTGCCAGACTTCTGCCCCGCGTGTCCTTGGCAGGGGCGGCTTCCCTTGCACGGGTTCTCTGTATTCCTATAGCGTGCGGCACAGTCTGCTCTTTATGATACCAGATGCCCAACGGGAACCCTTTTTCTTCTCATTTCTCATTCTTGCTCTGATTCCCTCCTTCCAGTCCTATACCTGACCCTTCCCTATCACAAGACTCACTGGCAGGTGACCCCTTTATGTAAGACCCACCTCAGAGACCAAGGCTGCCAGAAAGTCTCCTTTTTAAATCCAGCACAGGCCCGGCCACTCGGTTCCCACTTATTTTAATTTCTACTAAAGAAAACAAGTCTCAGTGTTATAAAAGGCGGAATGCAGAAGGCCTGCTTTCTTGTGTTGTGCAGTGCCATAGCTTGGGCTGTCTTGGCACATTCCCGTCCAGTCTCCTGCCTGGCCTGGCCCTGCTTCCATATTTTCTTTCACAGAGCAGACAGCTTTGAAGATGGGAGTGGAACCAGGGAAAGCTTTCATGTCTTTCATCCTTGGGAAGTTTTTACGTGCCTACATTTTTCTTTAATTAAAAAAAAAATGCCTTTTCATTGTTCTTAAGAGACCACATAGAATTTTAGGCCCTTGATAAATGGTTCCCAAGATTTTCTTTGACAAGAAAGTAGTAATCTAGCCCTCCACAGTCTCACATTAATGTGACCTCCCCTGTGCACATCACTGCACTAAACAGTGTTCTAGATACAGATTCAGGTTCACTGGGTGCACCTAGAAAGTTCTTTCAACTTCCAGATCCATTAGGCCAAGAAGCAAGAAAGTAGCCCTGGTGTTCCTAACATGAATAGTATTGCTTCCCTTTACCAAGCGCTACTGGAATCACTTTGTCTTTCTCTTTTTTTAAAGTGTTCGATGATGAAGTGAGGTCAGTGACTTTCCATTTGTGGAATGAAAAGTAGCTACTCAAGCCACACTCTTGGGGTTGTTCCGAGATAAAACTTTTTTCCCCAAATATCTGTGGCTCTTCCATTACAGATAAATGCAAATTAAATGTTCAACTCTGAAGGAGGTCGAATTCAATGCTTGAGAGACCCCTCCACTGTTAGGACGTGTCCAGGCGCACTGAAAGGGCACCCATAGGTCATTTTAGCTACCTCCTGTCTGTCCTGTTCAAAGCTGATGACACAGCTGTCATTGGGTTTATGTAGAGCTGTTAGATCCTGGGAGTGAGGCAGGAGGGCACTGGGGGGTGGTTTTGCTGGGAGTGCAAATGGCCAAGTGCTTTGGTGGTTACTTGCTGAGAATAAATACCGCTTTAGCCACTTAAGGCCACCTTCTGCAACAGAAGGCTTGTGTGGGAAACCTTTCAGGGTCCCAACCGCTTTTTGAGTGGTGTGTCATTTAAAAAATCTAGGCCAAAGCCTATTTTTACCAGCTCTCAGGATCTACACTGTCTTCAGTTATACTACTGTTTTTTCCACTACCCATTAAATAAGCAGCCCACATAGGAGGATTCAAAATCTTGGTGGCTAAACGGAGGATTTTGTTACACTCCTTTTTCTTGTCAACAGTATTGAAATGTGATTGCCTGTGTGTTTGTGTATTAAAATTTTTACTCTACGCAGGTGTATCAGTAGAGTGGGGCAGGAAGAGAGAGCCCTTCAGTTTCTCAAGCCAGAGGCTTCTGTGACTGCTTCTGACTCCAGTGACGCTAGATTTTGGTGCTGGTGGCCTTCAAATCTCCCTGATCTGGAAATGTGCAGGGAGTGTCAGTTTCCCAAGTCCTGAGGTAACCTTTTGGCCAAATGTGACATGAGAGCCCACCGTTGGTATGGAAGGGGACAGGCAAGGGGATCTGGGCGATGCCTCCTTCAGCAGTGTCCCTTCCCTGCATTGCTCACATACCTGTGGCCCTGAGGAGCCTGTCACAGTCTGTCTCCAGGAAACTGTTCTAGAAGGTAGAGAGGAAAGGAGGAAGGTAGCCCAGAGTACATCCCACTCATTCTTTTATGTTGGTTAAAGGGATAGTTTATTTTCTGCAAAAGAGAGCTTGGCAGATTTCGAAAATGAATAAAGGCAAAAAAAAAAAAATTTTTTTTTTTAAACCTACAGGAGTTTCACAGAATCAAAGCTAGAAGAATTAGAAACTCTTTAGGAGGGCTAACCCTTTAAGAACTGCATCGTGATTTGGGGGGTCGTGGGGAAAAGGAAGAGTGACTGAGCTGAGGAGGATGCTAGGAAATAAAGGCTTGAGTAACTCAGAACTATTACAGCCTTTTTCCTAATGAAATGAGACCTAACACACTGGATCCTTGGATCTCACTGTATAGAACCTGCTGTGTAAAGCCTCCCTTTGTCTCTTGTTCTATTCTCTACCCTTTCTTCTGAATTCTGCTTTACCTTCAAGCTGACTTTCCCAGAGTCTCAGGTCAAACATTACCTATAACAAGTCAGTCCTCTTGCTGATAGGGTCATGGTTATTCGCTTGCATTAAGCTTAGAATTGAATGGAATTTGATCACTGTATGTAACACCCCCTATGGGCATACCTGGCCTCAAGAGTGTTGGCTTTAAAAAAACAAACAAACAAAACAATGCTTACGTGGTAGGGAAACCCTGTAAAGGAAGAATCCAAGAGAAGATTATGAGGGGATTGTACAAATCCAGGCCTCCAGTGATCTCCGGTCTCTTGTCGACCCTAATGGGTCTGAGAAAAAAAAAAAACCTTTGCGAAGTGTCAGTACTGCTCGAATGCTGCTAAAATGATGCTGCTAAAATGAAGTTTGGAAAGAAGTTTTACCTCCAGGCTGGGCTTCTGTTAATCTGCGTGTAAATGAAGGAGACATACTAATGACAGAATCCCCTGCTTCTAATTGGGGAAATAGGGCTTTTAAAATTTTGACCTCAACTAAAAATGATATGCAATAGTCTATGTTGTATGTGTTTGAAAAATATTCTATCTCAGAGATTTCTAAGTCCTCACGTACTAGTGATTTGGGGCACAGGCCCACGAGCAGATATTCAGTTTGTTCACACATTATTCTGACTCATCCTTACACCCCAAGTTCTTGCTGTCTTCTCCCAGGGACTGCTAGCTCCAGCCCCCCATCCCTCCAGGAGGGGTGGGCGTTAGGGTCCTTCACAACTCCAGACTTTGGCGCTTGTCTCTCCTTAGGCACCCATTGCAGCAGCAGGCCGAAGGCTTATCATTTCTGCAGTGAACCCAAACTTCTGGAGTAAAACAGCCAGATTTATTTTTTAAATTATAAGCAGGAAGGGAGGGAGGAAAAGAGGGAAAGAGAGAGAAACTTTAAGAGCCTGTGGCTTAGGAAATCCAATTCTTAGCAATGGAATCCCTGTAGGATTCAAATGTGGGCTTTGTCTTGATTTACTTTTCTCAGTTGTGCTTTGAAGTGATTAAATTTCATGAAAAACTAATTGATTAGTTCCATTCCAGGTTGGAGTTGAATGAATTGGGGGTAGCACAGTGCTTTTGCAGTGAGATTGCTGTGAGGTAGCAAACGCCTGTGGATTTTGTAGTCGGGTTAACTGGTCGACGGTCCCCTGCCTCCCATAAGTATTATGTATTTGATCATCTTGTGTTCGCATCTACAGAACACTTAACCCCTAGCTTGTGGTTTTAGAGCCACCAGAGCTCACTGCTGTCCATCAGTCCTAATCTCCACACTGGGCCCCATATGTGAGACTTGCTTGAATTTTGGTAAATTAGAGGATGCTGGTGGTTATTTCGCTGAAGCAGTTTGAAGGAGTGCAGCTCTGTTGTAAAGGGGGAATAAGACTATAACTTGGAAGGGAATTAAATGTGCGAGTCCTCCTTTAAGTGGTGCTTTGTGTAACCTGTAGTGCCGAGGTACAGAGTTGTATTCCACAAAGGGATGGCATACCGAGAAGGGATTTGAAAGCTTTTCTCTAAATGTAATTTGTCATTGGATTTTGACATGTCTGAAAATTATGTGATATACAGAAATGTGACATTTTTCCCATAAAACTGTTGAATAAAAAACGTACTACGCAGCAATAATATTTGAGTTCTTGGCTGGTCACTGATTATATTCTCAAAATCTGTCGGCCTCAGGAGTCCCAGAACCTAAAGAACGCAAACTGCCACACAAACAATTTGAATAAAGAGAGAAGTCGTAGGCGTAGGACAGAAATGATGTCCTCCATCCATCTGCCACCTTTCCTCTTTTCATTCCAGGCTGTGCTGTCATTAACTAGAGGAATGCAAACTCAGTAATCTGAAATTCTCTGTAACACCGCATACTTAGCTATTATCTGGTGTTGGATTTGCTGAGACCCTAGACCATGGGTTTTCACCACTGTGTGTACGTATCACATCACCTGTGCAGGTTCTAGAAAAATACAGGTGTCCCATCTACTACCTCCATCCCTATTTAAATAGAAACCTCTGGTATGGGAGCCAGGTATCTGTAATGAAGTCCCCAGATGTTCTAATGCACGTCCAAGGATGAGGTGTCTGACCATTAGAGACTTCATCATATAGGAAAGCACATTATGTGCTTCATTCTGACAGCAAATCACTCTCCTCAGGTGGCTTTGTTCAGGGTCATGATAGGAACAGAATTTTTGTCTCCCGTCCCTTTATTTCACAGAGTTCTTAGAGAGCTGACCCCTGGGCTTTTCCTAAAACATCCCAGCCAGGCTCCCCTATATTCGCCACTCCAAAGCATCTAAAGTGAGTTACATTTCCCTGAGGGAGAGAATGCCGCTGGAAGTGAGGTGAGAAGAGTATGGGAGGTGATGGGAGAAGTGAGGTGAAGGGGGAAAGCAGGGCAGGGGATGGGGATGGGGGAGCGGGGATGGCAGCAGCAGTTAACGTGAGCCCCTCCCCCTCTCCCGCTGCAGGTCAGGAGACTGCTTGCAGATCAGGATCAGGTACCGGTGGGATGTGATGTGGGCTCAGCCTCCAACAGCACTCTCTCCTAAATGTGCACACTGGTCCCCAAACAGCGTGGGCCAGAAGTCTATCAAGGCCCAAACTGGCACTGGTGTCTGTGTCCTACAGCATTTCTCTGGCTCACCGGCTGGGGGTCTCACTGGATTCCTTTGAACCCCCTCTTCCTTGGCACCGACGGTTACTCATTGCACAGATTGTTCAAGAACATCATGAATCTCTCCCCTATCCCCGGCTTGTGTGGCCAGTGTTCATCCAGCAGCAGGTAAGTGAGTCTAGAGTGCCCCTCCCTTTCTCGAACCGAGTTTCTGGCTCCAGGACACTTACACTGGCTGAAGATTAATGTCCCCATGCTCTGCCACCAGTTAGAGGTCTTCAGGCATTCAGTGGTGCTCTGAAGGACACTCCGGTCTTGTGAGTTTTCTCTTTTTCACTGACCTCCTAGGGAAGAGGGCATGGTTCTTTGTCAGAGGTCAGAAGACATAAAGTCCATATGCTATATGGTATTTAAAAAAAAAAAGTTTTTTTATTTTTGAGAGAGAGAGAGAGAATGGGGCAGGGGCAGAGAGACAGGGAGAGACAGAATCCGAAGCAGGCTCCAGGTTCCAAGCTGTCAGCACTGAGCCCAAGTCGGGGCTCGAACCCACAAACCATGAGATCATGACCTAAGCTGAAGTTGGACGCTTAACTGACTGAGCCACCCAGGTGCCCCTATATGGTATTTTTAAATTAAAAGTAGGTTTTCAAAAACTTCTTAAAACCTTCTGAACTAGTTTCCCTTCACAACAGCTTCCAAAGTGCACCTGCTAGTGACAGCTTATGATAAGAACATCAGGCAAGAGTATGGAGCACCTGAAAGAGCCGCCAAGATTACTGCAGACCTGGGTACCTGGATTTTGGGGGAAGTCTTTACCCCAGGCCAACCGATTCCTCAAAACTATCACCTATGCCCTAACTTAGTTCTTGTTTTCAGGGATCTTTGTTGTAGATTACAGTAGTTCTGGGTCACAATTAGAAGCTAGGTTGTGGGACTGGGTAGTGGGACAGATGTTGCACACTCAACTGGATCTCAGAAAAATATTTCTGAGGGTCAGCCTGAAGATATTGTGGACGTTTGGGGTCTTCTATTTTACCCACAAATGGAAACAGTTCTGCCAGCCTGAAGAAGGTGTTTCTTTTTCTCCCCCATTTAGCAGGTCTGGTTTATTAGGTTGTCTAGGAGAGTGACCTAGAGTTAAGATATCTGAGGGCAGAGTAGAAGAACTTGACAATCCAGAGAATCAACCAGATAAAGAGCCAATCTGAGCTCAGAACTTTTACCTAAAATAGAGAACTGTAGTAGCAACTAGGACTAGATGAATTCAAGTTCATGAAATAAGGTAGAACTGTCCAAGGTGATCAGTCATCTTGATCACTTGTCATCTTATTCCCTATAGCCATTTGCTAATTCTGGGCATGGGCTGAGGACTTAGCTTCGCCTGGGCAGAGGGCATCTGAAGGGGTAGAGTAAAACCAGCAAAGCTCTCAGTGGCATGTGACGGTAAAGGGTGACTTGCAAACTTGAAGGGCTTCAGATGCGTGGTTGGTTTTCCCCAAAGGACACTTAGTGAGGCCGAACTACATGGGATGCTTAAGAGCTAGCACAAAAGGCTTATAAAAGACAGAGTTAAATCTCCCCAAGTCCCATGGTGCTGAGGTGATAAAGATAAACGACAGCAAGTGGGCTTGACTGAAGCACATGACATGAAGACATTTGTCAAGCACTGGAGTGATGTGAGGTGGGACACAAAAGAACTAAGTTAAAAATTCTTGAAGGGATAAATGGCTTCCAGAGAACTGCTTAAAAAAGCAAAATTCAAGAATACCTAAAGGAATACAAAAACAAGCAGCACTCAACGAGGTAAACAGTCACAATGTTTGATGTCTGATCAAAAATTACCAGGAGACTTGTTTCTGATCAAAATGAAATAAAACCGGGACTAGAATTTTTTTAATATTTATTTAATTTTTGAGAGAGAAAGAGAAAGAATGCAAGCAAGGGAGGAGCAGAGAGAGAGGGAGACACAGAATCCGAAGCAGGCTCCAGGCTCTGAGGTGTCAGTACAGAGCCCCATGTGGGGCTCGAACCCACGAACCACAAGATCATGACCTGAGCCAAAGTGTTGAAGCTTAACTCACTGAGCCACCCAGGTGTACAACTAACAATCGAGACAAAATACATGAAACAACGGCTTTCAGTGAAACCAAGCAGTGAAGAACGGTGATCCCTGAAATGTGTGAAACAAATGAAGTGGGCCCTTTAATTTCCTCAGCTGACTTTCTTGAGAATTTCCAGTATGGTGTACGGTCCGAGTTGAGGACACGGAACTAAGAGTCTTCAGAACCCAACACTGCGACAAGCACAGGGTGGAGTACTAAGGAGGAGAGGGCTACACACAGATAGAGCTAAAGCAACACAAGTTTCCCTTAGGTATTCAGCAACATACTGACCAATGCATGTGAGAAAGGAAACTTGCTGAGTCTAGAGCAAGAACCAGCAGAAGGAATAAAATGAACAATGCCCAGACCTCACACTGGGCCGGAAATAGCCCCAGTTCCTGCCAGGCTGGTAAACCTCATAATCTGAGGAATAATGAATACAGTATTCAGAGGACTCTTGCTTTAGTTGTGGGGAACACTTAGCCCCAAACAAAATGTTTGTGGTAGGCAGAATGATGGCCTCCAAAGATGCCTATGTCCTAATTCCTAGACTCTATAAATATGTTGGATTACATGCCAACATATAAGGGGAACTAAGACTGCAAATGGAATTAAGGTTGTTTCTCAGTTGACCTTGGGATGGGGGGTTAACTCTGGGTTTTTACAGTGGAGGGACCCAATCTAATAAGTGCAAGAGGGAGGTCAGAGTGATGCCGTGTGAAAAGGGCTTGACCTACTGTTGCTGGTTTTGAAGATGGGGAAAAGAAGACCATAAGCTAAGGACTGTGGGTAGTCCCTGGAATTAGAAAAGACAAGGAAATGCATTCTCCCACGGAGCCTCCATAAAACAAACAAAAAACAAAAAACAAAACAAAACAAAAAACATGCAGACATCTTTATTTTAGCCCTGTGAGGCCCATTTTGGACTATAGAACGGTAAACAAATAAATTTGTGATGTTTTAAGATGCTATGTCTGTTGTAATTTGTCACAGCATCACTGGGAAACTAATACAACACTGCTATGGTCTCACCTACCATCTCAAATGCAAGAGCCACAGGATCAAATTGTTCCCAAGTAATTTAACTGTATCACAACAAAGCTAAAGAGTATTTACAAATAATAATAATAATAATAGTAATAACAATAATAATACCCTGTAGCAAACAAGACAAAACTTACAAGGTCTGGCATCCAATTTCAAACATGTGAGCTATTTGGAGAAACAGGAAGACCAAACCATAAGGAGAAAAAAAATCAATTCAAATTGACTCAGAATTGCACAAGAGGTTAGAAACAGCAGACAATGAACACTGCAACATGATTATAACTTTATTCCGTATGTTCAAAAACGCAGAGAAAAGACTAAACATTTTAGGTAGAGAACACATCAGATACGATATTGAACTTTCGAGATGAAAACCACAGATCATGAGAGGAAAAACACACTGGGTGGAGTCAGCATTAGATTAGACACTGCAAAGGAAAGATCAAACTCAAAGACCTAAAAATAGAAACTACACAGGATGAAACATGGTGAAGAAAGACTTGTAAAGCAAATAATATATCAGTGGATTGTGGAAAAACTTTAAGTGACAGAATAATTTAAGAGTACCCAAAAGAAGTAATAGGAAGAGGAACAGAACAAATATTTGATGAAATGTAGCAAATTTCCCCCAAATTTGATGAAAACCGTAAAGCCACAGATCCAAACAGCTCAGTAAACACAAGCACAAGAAACAACAACAACAAACAACCCAAAAACACTACACTAAGGCAAACAGTAATCACATCTTTCAAAACCTGTTATAAAGAGAAAAGTGTAAAAGAAGCCTGAGGCGGGGAAATGTTATATTCATAACAGAGGAACAAAGATAAGGATGCAGCAGATCTGTCATCAGAAATAATGGAAGTTAGAACACAGTGAAGGAACATTTTTAAAGTACCGAAAGAAAAAAACCAAAAACCTGCTACCTTGAACTACTTACCAATGAAAATATGTTTCAAAAAATGAAGGTGAAATCAGGACTTTTTCTTACACTAAAAAGCTGAAAGAGTGACTTCTTTTTCTGGGCAGACAGCTAAAACATATTGTCTCCTATTCCTCCCACTAAGAACGACTAAAACCCTGGACATAAATATAACACAAACATAAGAAGACACCAGGAGATAGAAGAGGCAGGCTGACTAGGTACCTCAGGATGCAAGGACTGAGACAGTGATGAGTTCCCTGATCTCACTGGTCCATGGGCCAGCAAAGGGGCAGCCTAGCAAGACACAGAGGCCATGCAGAGAATGAACTCTAAGAAGGCATTCCTACCCCTCCCAGTCTGGGGCTGGAGGACATCAGGGGGACCTAGTGTGGAGTAGAACTCCCATCCCCGCCGAATTAACCAGGAGCCCGTCTTGGGCATCAGTAAGGCTGAGTGGGGAAGCTGGACGTCTATCCTACCAACACCCTCCTGTCAATACTGTCAGAGGAAGCTAGTGAAAAAAGGTTTAAGTAAGATCCAGGGCCTCATGATATAATGCCCAAACTGTCCAGATTTCAGTCAAAGGTCAGCTATCATACCAAGACCATGAAGGGTCAACTTAATGACCAAAGACAATTAGTACATGATAACAATAAAGTGACACAGGGTCAAGGGTTTTACAGCCATCATAAACATGCTTCAAAGAGCAACTGCTAACACACTCAAAACAAATAAAGGAGAAAGTCTCATCAAAGAAATAGAAAATCTCAGTGAATAATAAAAGGTATAATGAAACAAATGGAAATTTTATAACTGAGAAATACAATAAAATAAAATCTCAGTAGATTAACTCAACAGCAGAGCAAAGGAAAAGGAAAAGAATGANAAAAAAAGAACGATGGAAAATAAACTAAAAAGAAATGAATAGAGCCTCAGAGAACTGTGGGTCTATAACAACAACAAAAAATCTAACATGACTATCATCAGAATCCCAGGAGAGAAGAGTTATGGGGCTTAAAAAGTACTCAGGGGAATAATGGCTGAAAACTTCCGAAAGACATAAATCTGCACCTTCCAGAAGGTGATCAAATCCTAAACAGGATAAACCCAAAGAAATGCACCAAACTTAGGGCGCCTGGGTGGCTCAGTTGGTTGAGCCTCTGACTTCAGCTCAGGTCATGATCCCATAGTTCGTGTGTTGNACAGACTCTGAAACAGGCTCCAGGCTCCGAGCTGGCAGTCAGCACAGAGCCCGACCCGGGGCTCGAACCCACGAACCGCGAGATCATGACCTAAGCGAAAGTCGGACGCTTAACCAACTAAGCCACCCAGGCGCCCCTCTATGTGTACTTTAAAAGAATATGTTCTCTGGGTACCTGGGTGGCTCAGTCGGTTAAGTGTCCGACTCTTGGTTTCGGCTCAAGTCATGATCTCACAGTTGGTTGAGTTCAAGCCCAGCATTGGGCACTGTACTGACAGTGTGGAGCCTGCTTGGGATTCTCTCTTTCTCTCTGCCCCTCTCCTGCTTGCGCACTCTCTCTCTCTCCCTAAATATTAGATGAATAAATAAACTTTATAAAATAAAATAATATGTTCTCTGCTCTTCTGGGTGGAATATTCTATAAATGTCAATTAGAAATGTTGGGTGATAGTTTTGTTCAAGTTTTCTATATCCCTACTGATATTCTGTCTGCTTGCTCTACCAGTTATGGAGGGAGGGCTGTTGAAATCTCTGATGTAGATCTGTCTATCTTTCCTCACAGTTCTAGCAGTTTTATTTTGTGTATTTTGCAGCTCTATCATTAGCACCTAAACATTTAGAATAAACTTTATGGGCTTTTAATAAATGGATGCTTTTAATAAATTGTCGATTTTAAATGACTCTCTTTAATCCTGGTAATATTTTTTTTGGTCTAAAATCTACTTTGTCAGATTTTAATATAGCCACTCTAACTTTATTTTTATTAATGTTAGCATAGTTTATCTTTTTCCATCCTTTTTAAAAACTTTTTTTTAATGTTTTTATTTATTTCTGAGAGAGAGAGAGACAGTGTGAGCAAGGGAGGGTCAGAGAGAGAGGAAAACACAGAATCTGAAACAGGCTCCAGGCTCTGAGCTAGCTGTCAGCACAGAGCCCTATGCAGAGCTTGAACCCATGAACCATGAGATCATGACCTGAGCCGAAGTTGGACACTCAACTGACTGAGCCACCCAGGTGCCCCTGTCATCATCTTCCATCCTTATACTTTTTTTTTTTTTTCATTTTGGAGGGGATATAGCTGAGAAACAATGATACATTCCTTTCAGGTGTATGACATAATAATTCAACATGTCTATACCTTATGCTAATGCTCACAAGTGTAACTACTATCTATCACCATGCAACACTATTACCATAGCATGGACTTTATTTCCTGTGCTGTACCATTTATTCTCACGATTTATAGGTCTGATTCTGCTTTTTGTTTATTCATTTGTTTCCTTTCTAAATTTTTTAAATGTTTATTTATTTTTGAGAAAGAGAGAGACAGAGTGTGAGCAGGCAATGGGCAGAGAGAGAGGGAGACACAGAATCTGAAGCAGGCCCCAGGCTCCAAGCTGTTAGCACAGAGCCTGACACAGGGCTTGAACCCATGAACTATGAGATCATGACCTGAGCCGAAGGTGGATGCTTAACCAACTGAGCCACCCAGGTGCCTCCATTTGTTTCCTTTCTTAGATTCTACATAAGAGTGAAATCATATGGTATTTATCTTTCTCTGTCTGATTTATTTCACTTACCATAATATCTCCTAGGTCCATTCATGTTGTCACAAATGGAAAGATCTCATCCTTTTTTATGACTGTGTAATATTCCACCACCAGCACACCCCCCCATCANCTGAGCCGAAGGTGGATGCTTAACCAACTGAGCCACCCAGGTGCCTCCATTTGTTTCCTTTCTTAGATTCTACATAAGAATGAAATCATATGGTATTTATCTTTCTCTGTCTGATTTATTTCACTTACCATAATATCTCCTAGGTCCATTCATGTTGTCACAAATGGAAAGATCTCATCCTTTTTTATGACTGTGTAATATTCCACCACCAGCACACACCCCCCATCACATCACATCACATCATATCACATATTCTTTATCCATTTGTCTCTCTACAGATACTTAGGTTGCTTCTATATCTTGGCTATTGTGACTAATGCTGCAACAAATATAGGAGTGCATATATCTTTTTGAATTAATGTCTTCATTTTATTTAGGTAAATACCCAGTAGTGGAATTAATTATTGTATCATATGGAATTTCTAATTTTTGGGGGAACCTCCATACTGTTTCCCACGGTGGTTGTACTAATTTACATTCACCCGAGTGCTCCTTTTTCTCCACATCCTTGTCAACACTTGTTATTTGTCCTTTTTATTTTAGCCATTCTGACAGGTATAAGGTGACATCTCACTGTGGTTCTGATTTGCATCTCCCTGATAAATCTTCCACTTTTAATCTGTATATGCTTTTATATTTAAAGTGGGTTTCTAGTAATTTTTTAAAAACATGGCAAGCTTTTGGAGAAATTGATAAACTGATTCTAAAGCTTATATGGAAATGCAAAAGACCTAGAATGGCTGAATCGACTTTGAAAAAGAACAAAGTTGGAAGACTAACACTATCTGATTTCAAGACTTAAACTTCAGTTATCAAAACAGTGTGGTATTGTTCTAAAAACAAACAAATAGATCAATAGAATATAATAAAGAATTCAGAAATGGACCACCATCTGTTGATATTCAACAAAGGTGCCAAGGTAATTAGTTGGGGGAAAGGATAATTTATTCAACAAACGGTACTGAAATAATTAGGCAGGCATATGGAAAACAAAATGAAACAAAAACAAACAAAACCAAACCCATCAGGGAGCACCTGGGTGGCTCAGTCAGTTAAGCATCCAACTGTTGATTTCGACTCAGGTGATCATCTCAGGGTTGGTGAGATCGAGCCCCATGTAGGGCTCTGTGCTGACAGAGCTGGCTTAGGATTCTCTCTCTCCCTCTCTCTCTGCCCTCCCCTACTCACACTCTTTCTCTCTCTCTGTCTCTCTCAAAATAAATAAATGAACATTTAAATAAACCAACCTCCTCCCCACAAAACGCCTCACATTACAAAAATTAACTCAAGAGTTTCCATAGACTTAATTATGCTACAACTGCAATATTTCTAGAAAAATATAGAGGAGAAAATTTAATGACTTTGGGTTTGGTAAAGATATCTTAAATATGACATAAAAACACAAACTATAAAGGAAAAAATCAATAAATTAGACTTCACAAAATTAAATTTTTTTTCTCTTAAGACGATATATATATATTTAAATGTTTACTTATTTATTTTGAGACACGGGGCTCAAACTCATGAACCATGATATCATGACCTAAGCCAACAACAAGAGTCAGGTGTTTAACTGAGCCACCCAGGTACCCCTTATGAGGATATTTTTATAAAAATAAAAGACAAGTCACGGACTAGGAAAAAATATTTGCCAAACACGTATTTGACAATTTTTTATATAGAGAGTATATAAAGAGCTCTTGCAACTAAATAAGAAGATAAATAACACAAACAAAAAGGGCAAAAGATTTGAACAAACGCTTCACCAAAGAAAGTATACTCACAGGAAATAAGCATGTGGAAAGATGCTAAATATCACTAGTCATTAAGAAAATGGATATTAAAACCATAGTGACATGCCAGTACATCCCCACTAGAATGGCTGAAATCTTAAAAACCTGACCACATCAAGCCTTGATGAGGATGTGAGGCAACTAGAACTCTGATACACTGCTAGTGGGGATGTAAAATGTACAGACACTTTGGAAAACAGTTTGGCAATTTCTTTAAAATTTCAACTAGTATAGGAGCTATTCCATATCATATGAATAATATGAATAAGAATATACTATTCTATTATATGAACTATTCCACTCATGGAATGCAAATAATTGAAAGCATATGTTCACACAAACAGTTATAGACAGCAAATTTTTTGGTGATAGCTACAAACAGGAAAAAAAAAAAAGAATTGTCCGTCAACAAGTAAATGGTTTAAAAATTGTGGTGTGTCCATACAATTAAACATTAGTCAGCAATAAAAACAAACAACTTCTGACACATACAAGTATTAATGAGGATTCTTCAGAAAAACAGAACCAATAGAAAATATAAATATATGTGTGTATATGACCCACACATATATACAAAATGGGATTTGCTCATGTAATTATCTGCCCTCTGGAAGATGGAGAGCCAAGCCAGGAAAGCCAGTCATATAATTCAGTCCAAATCCAAATGCCCAAGAACCAGGAGCTCCAATGCCCACGGACAGGAAAAGACAGACATCCTAGACCAAGAAAACTGAGTGATTTCTCCCTTCTTTTTGCCCTTTTTGATCCATTTGGACCATCACAAGATTGGATGAAGCCCTCACATTGCTGAGGGTGGATGTCTTTACTCAGTCTACTGATTCAAGTGCTAATAAACACCCTCACAGACACACACAAATAACGTTTTATCAGCTATTTGGACATCCCTTACTTAGCCCAGTCAAGTTGACACATAAAATTAACCATCACAACATAATAACATGGTTAAATTTCAACAATATTACGCTAAGCAAAAGAAGCCAGACAGGAAAAGGGTATATACCATATAATCAAGAAATCAGATCAGGGGAAGGAGGTGTAAATGGTAGAGACAGGAGAGAGGGTGAGGTTACAAAAGAGCAAGACGAAGCTTGGAGGAAGATAGGTATGTTCATTATTTAGATTATGGTGATGTTTCACATACATCTATGCATACGTTAAAACATCAAATGTGTACATTAAATATATGTAGTTAATTACATGTCAATTATACCTCAATAAAGCTGAAAAAGAAGTTGAAAAGTAAAAAAAATGGTGAAATAAATATTTTTAGACAAGCAAAAATCAAGGAAGTTGAACACCAACAAAGGATGTTACAAATATATTAGAAGTAATTATTATGAAAGAATGAAAGATAAAATCCTAGTTGGAAACATAGCAATGCAGAATGGAATGCAGACTATTGGAAAAGGTAGATACATGATTATAAAAAGTGTAATGACTTCAGGAATTTACAACAATAGCTTGTCAACAACAATGCAAAAGGTAGAAGTGGGCATAGGGAGTTTTCTAAGATTCTAACAGTACTGTGAAAGTAATAATTTGTATAAAAATATAATAACTCAAGGGTACGTGTTGATATTTCCAAGGTAAGCTCTCAAAGAATGTTAAATGTTGGCAGGTTAGTAGGAGAACAATGTGATAACATAAAATATTTGTCCAATCCACAAGAAAGCAAAGAAGGAGGAGAAATAGATAGTATAGATAGAAACCAAGTAGTAATGTGGTGGATATAAACCCACCTTTAATAGTAATTACATTAAATTTCAATGAACTAAAATCTTCAAGTTAAGACTGGCAGACTAGCTAGGCAAAAACCCTGTCCTTGAGAACATAAGGATTTCTGTTTAGTTTGAAGGCTATTTTATATGAAAATAAGTTCACATACATGCTCAGGAAGAGAGAGAGAAGCTATTATAGAGTATTTTATTTTCCCGGCAATATTTCCAAGTTCAGAAACATGAACTCTGATTCATATGGGAAACAGCAGTGTCGGACCCAGAGAGTGTTAGATTCTTGACTTTCGTGAGAGAAGAGAGAACTTTCTCCACATAATCTTGTTTTCTCTCCAGCAGGATAAGCCTGTCTCTGCCTGATATTGCTGTTCTCATAGACAGTTGACAACACTCTTAAGGTCCTTAAGTCCTGCATTGTATAAGGTCACCTCTGTGTCCCCCAATGTAACCAGAATAGTACTTTACCCACTGGATCTCAGTAAATGCCTGAATTGAGTCCTAAGACACCTAGACCAGCAGAAACACTGTATTTGCAGAATCAAAGTACATAGAAGAACAGAAAGAAGGGTGATTAGTTTATCACGTTCCTTAGACAAGGCAAGGGGACTGAGTGTCTGTAGTAGAAATCAGTAACCTTGGATTTTTGACCCCACTTCTACCCTGCAGTACTTTATGCCTTTGTATCTCAGGCCTTTTAAAAACTTGTTTAACTTTTACTCTTCATTTTATTTTATTTTTATCTTTCATCATGGTAAGTGATGAGGGTTTTGGGGATGGCAGTGGGATTCGCGGGGTCCGGAGCCAATGGCCAGGAAATAATTCTTGAAGACATCTTTGGTGCAAAAAAGGTGATTTTATTAGAGCACAGGGACAGGACCCGTGGGCAGGAAGAGCCGCCTGGGGACCATGAGGAGGGACTGGTTATATACTACGGAGTTGAGGGATGTAAAATCCAGGGGAAGTTTCCAGTGAGATTTTCATATGCTAAAGACTCACAGGATACTGGAGGCCTAGCTATTGTCAAGCTAGGGGCGTTTTCCCTCTAGCAAAGCGTTAGCATTAAGACAGTAGGGAGTTCCTGAAGAAACATTCTACTCTGCCTGCCTGAAGTATCTGTCAGGTTATAAGGAAATTTAGTTCCATCTACCATTTCCTTCTGCCTTGTTTCCCACATCACTATGGAAGGTGATGGAGACATAGGTCCTGCAGACTATGAGCTCTATCAGTTAACCATTTATTCCCCCCCCCCTTTTTTTTTGTTTTTGGGCAGCTAGGAGTGCCTACCCAGGCCAGGAGTATCATACAACTCCCACTTGGGGGCGGGGGGTGTGTGTGTGTGTGTGTTTGCAGCCTGTCAGCTTGCCTTAGCCCCGCCCCCATCAGTAAGTATACCCTTTAATCCTTATTCCCTATCTCCCCTATCCCCCACCCCCACCCCTCTCCCTTCTGGTAACTATCAGTTTGTTCTCTATAGCTAAGAGTCTGTTTCTTGGTTTGTCTTTTTTTTCCCCTTTGCTCTTTTGTTTCATTTCTTAAATTCCACACATTAGTGAGATCACATGGTACTCATCTTTAACTTATTTTGCTTAGCATTATACTAGCTCCATCCATGTTGTTGCATGCAAACTCAGGCTTTTTTTTTTTTTTAGGTTTATTTATTTTGAGAGAGAAAGATAGAGAGAATGTGTGCACAAGCAGGGGAGGGGCAGAGAGAGAGGGAGAGAGAGAGAATCCCAAGCAGGCTCCATGGCTGTCAGCACACAGCCCTACATGGGACTCGATCTTATGTAACATGAGATCATGACTTGAACTGAAATGAAGAGTAGGAAGCTCAACCAGCTGAGCCACTCAGGGGCCTCCAGGCTTTTTTTTTTTTTTTAAACTGAAAACTGAGACCTATTTTAGGAAAATGGTGAAGATTGCATTTATTTGATATTGGGAATATGACAGTGAAATATAGAAAGTAGTTTCTCAGAAAGGAGATCCATTATCACTCATCACTGTGGGAATGCTCAAAGTACATGACTCACTAAATGTGCCTTTTTTCCTCCCACTGATTAGCTTCTATTATCAGCATCTTCTAAAGATCCTGGCAACCTTGTCTGCACTGAACCAGCCAGGAGCTCAAGTGCTGGGGGAATCTAGAGAGGCTGAAATCTGCCTGAGACCCAGGGTCACTAGCTTGGGACATGTCATTCAGCTATTAGAAGAAGCAGGTATGGAGATCAGATCCATAAGGTCATTGGGCACTTCTCCTTTCAAGCTCTGCTTATTCATGTCACTGTAATAGTACTTTTCATGCCCTTTGGCAAATGATGGTTCCAAGACAAAGGACTCCTCAAGAGCTGGGATAACACCTGTTTTTCTTTTGTTTTGTTTTGAAAGGTGTAACTGGCTTTCCCCTTCTTTTAAATTACTCACTTAATTATACATAACATAAAATGGACTATTTTAACAATTTTAAGAATAAAACGGCATTCATTCATTGAATGTAATCATCACCCCTATCCATCTCCAGAACTTTTTTCATCTTGCAAAACTGAAGCTCTCTTCCCATCAAACAAGTCTTCATTTTCCCTTTCCCTAACCGCCAGCCTCCTACAACCACCATCCTATTCTCTGTCTGTACGAATTTTACTACTCTAAGTATATCATACAAAAGGGACCATACATTATTTGTTTTTTCGTGACTAGCTTATTTCACATAATGCCTTCAATATGCGCCCACACTGCAGTCTGTATCATCCTTTCCTTCCTTTTTAAAGCTGAACAACGTTCCATTGTATGTAGAGACCACATTTTGTTTAGTCACTCATCCATCAATGGACACCGGGGTTGCTTTCACCATTTGGCTACTGTGAATATTGCTGCTATTAACATGGATGTACAAATATCTGTTTGTGTCACTGCTTTTAATTCTTTTGGGTATATACCCGGAAGTGGATTATATGGTAATGCTATTGGTAATTTTTGAGGAACTGCCATAGTATTTTTCATAGTGACTACACAGTTTTAGATTCCCACCAACAGCACCTAAAGGTTCTAATGTTTCCACATCTTCATTAATACTTGTCATTTTCTGGTGGTTTTCTGTTTTGGTGGTTTAAAATTTTTTATAATAGCCAGTCTAATGGGTGTGAAGTGGTGTCTCGTGGTTTGGATTTGTATTTCCCTAATGGTTAGTCATATTGAGCATCTTTTCATGTGCTTATTGACCATTTGTATGTCTTCTTTGGAGAAATGTCTATTCAACTCCTGTGTCCGTTTTTAAAATGAGTTGTTTTTGTGATCAAGTTTTAGGAATTCTCTATATTTTTTGGATATTAATCCCTTATTAGATAGATGATTTACAAACATTTCCTCCTTTTTTTTACTCTTTGATATAATAGAGTCCTTTGACTCACAAAGTTTTTCATTTTGATGTGGTCTAATTCATCTATTTTTTTCTTTTGTTGCCTGTGCCTTTGGTGTCATAGCCAAGAAATCACTGCCAAATCCAAAATCATGAAGTTTCCCTCCTGCCAAGTTTTAGTTTGAGAGTTTTAGAGTTTCACACCTTACGTTTAGGTCTCTGATCCATTTTGAGCTACCTTTTGTATATGGTGTTAAATAAGGGTCCAATTTCATTCTACGCAGGTGAACATCCATTTTTTCTAGGACCATTTGTTGAAAAAACTATCCTTTCACCACTGAATGGTCTTGGCACTGTTAGTGAAAATCATTTGATGATATATGTGAGAGTTTATTTTTGGGTTCTCCATACTACTCCGCTACTCTATATATGTCTTTATGCCAGTACCACGCTGTATTTGACTACTGTAGCTTTGTGGTAAGTTTTGAAAGCAGAAAACGTATGATGTCTTCCAGCTTACTTCTTTTTCAAGACTGTTTTGACTAATTGGGGTCTCTTGAGATTCCATATGAATTTAAGGATGGGCTTTTCTATAATTGCAAAATATGTTGTTGGGATTTTGACAGGATTGCATTGGATCTGTAGATCATATTGAGTAGTATGGCCATATTAAGACTTAGCAATATTAAATCTTCCAATCCATGCACACAGGCTGTCTTTTCATTATTTTAGATCTTTAATTTCTTCCAGCAGTGTTTTGTGGTTTTCACTGTACAAGTCTTTTACCTCCTTGGTTAATTCCTAAGTATTTTATTATTTCTGAACCAAATGGAATTGTTATCCTAATTTCGTTTTTCAATTGTTCATTGTTAGGGCATAAAAACACAAATGATTTTTGTACATTGATTTTGTATCTTGCTACTCTGCTGAATTCATTTATTTTAACAGATGTTCTATGTCATATAACATATAAGATCATAAAAAATGTCATATGTTCTAACAGATTTTTTTTTTTACAAATAGTTTATTGACAAATTAGTTTCCACATAACACCCAGTGCTCATCCCCACAAGGGTCCTCCTCCATGCCCATCCCCCCTCTCCCCCACATCCATCAGGCCTCAGTTTTTGTCAGGATTCAAGAGTCTCTCTTGGTTTGCCTCTCTCCCTTTTTCCCACCATTTCCCCCCTTCTTCTCCTCCTTGTTCCTCAGTTAAGTTCCTCCTAATCCTCCTTTACGTACAAACATGTGATATCTGTCCTTCTCTGCCTGACTTATTTCGCTCAACATAACACCCTCAAGATCCATCCATGTTGCTACACATGGCCAGATTTCATTGTTTCTCATTGCCATGTAGTATTCCGTGGTATAGATAAACCACATCTTCTTGATCCATTCGTCCATTGATGGACACTTAGGCTCTTTCTAACAGATTTTTTTGTGTGTCAAATATTTAGTTTTCTGCACATAAGATCATGTCTTCTGTGAACAGAGATAATTTTACTTCTTTCTTTCCAATGTGGATGTCTTTTAGCTACCTGCATTCTTATTCCAAGAATCCTCTGAGTGATTCTCGGTACTCTCCAAAGATGCAGCAAAGATATTTCTTTAGGAAAAACCCTGCCTTATACCATCCATTTCTGGGACATTCTCCTGTGGTGAGCTCTGATGAGAATGGGATTGTCTTTGGGGGCGCCTGGGTGGCTCAGTCGGTTGAGCATCTGACTTCAGCTCAGGTCATGATCTCACCGCCTATGAGATTAAGCCCCACATCGGGCTCTGTGCTGTCAGCTCAGAGCCTGGAGCCTGCTTCATATTCTGTGTTTCCTTCTCTCTCTGCCCCTCCTCCACTCACACTCTGTCTCTCTCTGTCTCTGAAAAAATAAATAAACGTTAAAAAAAATTAAAAATAAAAGAGAGAATGGGATCGTCTGTGAAAATTCTGTTTCACCTTTTCATTAGCAAGAGATGTCCTGAACTACATGGCCCTTCTCTATGCTGCTATAATATCCAAAGGTTGGGACGGTTGCCACGTTCTGACAAAACCATCTGTTTTTGGGTACTTACTTCCTACCAATTTAAAGTCGTCAAAGAGAAGGTGACAGACCTCTGTGCCTCCAGTGCCTAGAATGGTGTCAGCAAAATTAATTACTCAATAAATATTCCTGATATGATGGTATAAAACCCTTTATAAACTGAAAGTACAGAAAAATAGAATTATTACTATTTATTTACATGCAATGGTCTTTTTTCCTTAGCACCCTCCCATCCCGAAAAGAAGAACCATTAAGATAAAATTTTCTAACATTTCCAGCATTTCATTCCTGTTAATCCAACATTTACTCAGAGAGCATCCACTGTGAGGGCAGCTCCAAGGTCAGGTTCTGGGATGTGCAGCAGAGCCTCATGGTTATATCCTCCTCCCCCTAGACCTGATTATGCCCAGCAGTATAGATAAATCCTGGGTCCACCTGTAGTTCTTCTCGGCCAGGTACACAAGTTTACTGTGGGGTGAGTTACTCTTCCAGTCCCCACTGCTCAGCCCAGGCTCCCCCATAAGGTGTCGTAGGCATTCTTTAGTTTCTCCTCAAATTTCTTGTTGGGAGCCATTCTGAACTCACTAGTTGAGAAAACTCCTTGTGAGGTTAAGGCAGGTTTGCAAGGCCTCCTGCTGTCAGATGTGACCGATATCCACCTCCATTCAATTGTTTCTGCTTGAGCACTAGCCCCCAAGGCACCTTATTGATTGGTATCAAGAGTGGCCCTGATATGCTGAGTGCATCTTGTAAAGGAAGTTATTGTAGGAATTTCTTCTTTTGTCATTATGGGAGCAAACATTGTGTTTCCTGAAAATCCTGTTTTTCCTTATACTTCCCCTTAAGCAAACAGGCTATTGACCCCTGCTCACAAAGAACTAACTTTGCCTCTGCTACCCTACAAACATTGTCTTGTATTTGAATGCTAAAGATACCTTCCTTCCCCATATGATACGCATCTAAATCACCTCAATCACTATTGATAAAGGTTATGCATGAGTCTTCTACAAATCTATGTTCTGGGAAATTTTTACATATCAAGGAAATTTGTCATAGAAAATCATTGTCTATGGCAAATGCCACTTCTGTGGTGGTCCCCACTTAACCATAAATAAAGCTGAGTCTCGGTCAGTGAAGAGATTTTTTTACCAAAATTCCTTAGTTCTAAGTGTATTCCTTACCCAGTCCTTTACTCAAGCTGGAGTAGAGCAATAAAACCAGGGACTGGGAAAAGACATCATTGGATTTGAGTACCAGATTGACCACTTAACTAAATATGGAATAGTGGACAGTCTCTTTAGTCTCTCCAAGCCTCATTATCTTATTTTATAAAATGGACAATGTAACATTACATATTTGGATGAGTGTGTGTGTGTGTGTGTGAGAGAGAGAGAGAGAGAGAGACAGAAAGAGAGACAGGGAGACTAACCTTGGTGTCTAAGTCATTCCGTGAATTCCTCATTCTCCGCTCCTTCGTGCGCTGGCTGCAGATCTAGGAACCACTTCCACCAAAATCACATGGAGACCTTGTTGAGAATCTCTGGGCATGGAGATAAAGCATGGGAATCCCGCTTTGCCCCACACATTTCCTGGGTAACTCTTATGCAATCACTGAAGAAACAAAGTGAATAGGTAGTTGAAAATCTGAAGAATCACCTCCTAGGTGATCAGTGACTAGCTCAGCCCCTTTCCTTGACATCAAGGAAAAACGCTTTGAAACATGGGAACGGGGAAGAGAATAACTAGCACAGGGTTTCTTAATAAGACAGAAGAAAGGACAGCTACTGAAATATTAAAGGGCTGGAGGAGGAGGAAAAAGAGGCACACGTATTCTTTGAGAAAGGATATTCATCATTATAAGTTTATGTCTAAGAAAAAAACCTCTCTACTTTCAGGACACAGGCTATAGAAAGAAAAGTTTAATGACCACTCCTTGACAGGCAGGGTTGTGCATTAAGAAGGTTCTATCTTTGGGGTGCCTGTGTGGCTCAGTGGGTTAAGCATCCGACTTCGGCTCAGGTCATGATCTCACGGTTCGTGGGTTCAAGCCCTGCGGCGGGATCTGTGCTGACAGCTCAGAGCCCGGAGCCTGTTTCAATTCTGTGTCCCTCTCTTGCTCTGCTCCTTCCCTGCTCATTCTCTGTCTCTCTCACTCTCTCAAGGATAAATAAACATTAAAAATTAAAAAAAAAAAGAAGGTTCTATCTTTTGCATCATCGGAGATTCTCAAGGCCATGGGAAAGATTAAACAAATCGGCATTTCAGCTCAATAACTCTGGGAAAAAGAGAAAATAATCCATCATAATATCTTGCTATGGTTGAACTATAGGTTTGAATGTGGGAACAAAGCTGTATTTTACTTGTCCAAAGTATCACCCACCTAAATTTATTAGGAGCTTAAGCCAGGCAAGCCATTTTGTGATGATTCAGGATGAAAGGACTGGCATTAGGAATTATGACTTGGAGGGGCGCCTGGGTGGCTCAGTCAGTTGAGCGTCCGACTTCGGCTTAGGTCATAATCTGATGGTTCGTGAGTTTGAGCCCTGCATCGGGCTCTGTGCTGACAGCTAGCTTGGAGCCTGGAACCTGCTTCAGATTCTGTGTCTCCCTCTCTCTCTGTTCTTCCCCTGATCATGCTCTGTTTCTCCCTCTTTCAAAGATAAATAAACATTAAAAATTAAAATTAAGATAAAGGAATTATGACATTAAAAAAAGATCACAAAATTATAAAATTTCAAATTCTCCAGAGAAAACACACACCACAGGGGAAGGGATGTCAGTTTTGTGCACTGAGAGTCCAGGATTCTAGCATTACTTCTGCCATTGACCACTGTGCAAATTTGATCAAGTCACTTTACCTCAATTTTCTCAGCTATAAAATGGGGATAGTCAGCAAATGACCTCTAAGTTTCTTTTGACAGGATTATCCTGTGGTTTGATGAAGTTTAAGCAATTCATGTCAGGCAGTGAGACAACGGAGCACAGAAGTAGAGGTTCGAGCACTTCCAATGCTGTGTGCCTACAAAAATGCATCTTCATAATGGTTAAATTTTCAATATCTGGCCCCTGGCTCTGAAAAACAAATGAGTCGCCTCAGCAAAGGTCTCAGAGCTTTCCAGTGTCACTTGGGAAGAAATGTGAGCTAAAATGAGAAAAAGGAAGGAAAGAAAAATCTTGAAGTAGTGATCAAATAGTAGAATTGGAAGAGTTCATTCATGACTAGGCTCCTAAGCTTGGGGATGATATTTAGAAACCGTGTAAACAGGTCAGATGGTTGCAGCCTGGGGCGGTGGTCAGTATGGCGTGGTATTGTTTTGACCTTCAGGTGTTGAATTTTCCTCGAAATTTCCTGAAAGTCACTGAGACATGTGAAATCTGAAGTATGGAAAGACATAACGATGCTATACTACAGCCATGTAACCCAATTTTATAAGAAGATTCAACTAAAAGTAAGAAAATGTAAGAGTGACATTCAAAAAGCCCTAGGAGAAATATAGAAGCTGTTCAGGATTACCATGAATATGTATAGAAGTCGGCCGGGCACCGAGGAACATGGCATGAACTTGCAGAACTGTGTATCAGTGACCACAACTATGCAGAGAAGCCTCTTGTTTACAGGAGCTCAGGTGACAAATCCATACATTTACCTTGTCAGACCAGGGATGTTGTCAACAAGACGCTAAAGTTCAATATAACCAAGGAAGTGTCAAAATGTCCACCTTTCGGGAGAGTATTTTGCACAGGAATTGAAACTGTTCAGCAGAAATACGAAAGCTTTGTTTGTGCTTAAGTGTATGCAAATCATGATCCTTCTGACCCCAAAGCACAGACATGGAAAAAACGACATGAAATGTGTTCACTGGGCAGCTAGTCAGATAAGAGAATTTATTAGTTTGAAGGCTGAAATAAGAAGGAAACTTATTATCAACTTATGATCAACTTTTTTCACAGCTATGCACACAAAATTTGTCAAATGAGATAAACATATAAACATGATCAACTTATGATCAACTTCTTTTTCACAGCTATGCACACAAAACTTGTCAAATGAGATAAACATGTAAACATGATCAACTTATGATCAACTTCTTTTTCACAGCTATGCACACAAAACTTGTCAAATGAGATAAACATGTAAAACAATTGTATGGAACCAGAAAATTGCTAAGTACTCAGGAGAATGAAACCGTGATGAATGGTGGAAATCTGTCTACAGGGAGGCACTGAGGTAGAACTGACATTTTGCCTTTTTACCATTATGAATAAAAACTTATACCATGCTTGTGGGAGCCCGACAGTGACCACAAGAAAGCGCGGTTAGGGACCCGGGGATGTGCCTGCACACGGGGCTCCCTGCCTGGGGAAAGCATGCCTGCAAACAGGATGCTCTGCCAGGAGGCCTGCACACAATATCCAAGTTTAATGGTCCGCTCGCAAACGAGGGAACATGCCCTCCTTAGAAGTAAGGAGAAGGCTGGAGTTGTGGGCAGGCCTCTTAGTAAACATGGTGTGGTCGCTTCCTCCCTTTGCTCCCCCCTGTCCTTGAAATGTGTTTGGCTACTTGCCCTTGATTGGTAAAGGAATGCATCTTGTAGATTTCAGTTTGTATCCAGTTACCGGGTATAAAATAAACCGCAACAGGGGCATGAGTAGAATTGGTCCTCCGGCCCGAGTTGTGTCTGTGTCTGTCTTTTGTGTGTGTCTTGTCCTCTGTGTCATTTCGTCCGCAACAATGCTGATCAGTCAAGAAAATAAACACATTTAAAACCTGCGGTAGGGGCGCCTGGGTGGCTTAGTCGGCTAGGCGTCCGACTTTCGCTTGGATCATGATCTCTCGGTTCGTGGGTTCGAGCCCCCCGTCGGGCTCTGTGCTGACTGCCAGCTCAGAGCCTGGAGCCTGTTTCGGAGTCTGTGACTCCCTCTCTGACTCTCCCCTGCTCACGCTGTCTCTCTCTCTCCTAGAAATAAATAAAACATTAAAAAAAATTTTTTTTAAACCTGAGGTAAACACAAAAGAACAGGGCCATCTTATTTAGCTTTGATACTCCCCCAAAGATAAAAACTTAAACATTTCTTGTAAGCCTGGACTCTCTAATAGAAATGACCTCATTATTCCTTCCACATTCCGTCCTCCATCTTTTCTTTAAAAGATGGATTGTACGCTGTGTATACTACATGCATATTATATGGGTTCTTTTCTTATTCAATATAATGTTATAATACACGTTAATCATTATTCTTTTTGCTGTTCCAAATGTGTGATGGTCTTCAATTTGACCAGGGGACCTCTTCAAGCTGGCTTGTTATCCCTTGTCTCTACTAATCTTTGAGCACAAGATATTCCAGGCTCACCTTGTACTTTGACTCTCCCAACCTCAAACGAGGCATTTATACAAGGAGTATCAGTTTCCATTCATGGAAAATTGTATTTAGAAACTCAGCACAGACAAGTCTTAGGAGAGGAAGGTGGTTCTGAGAGCCATTTAGAGGGGCGTAAGATGGTGGGCATAAACCCCAAATAATACACCTGTTGGATAATGCTGCTCAGTCTAAGGGACTCTGCCCCGATTGGCTTCAGTGGCTCCAGCTTTGTCCCCTGGAAACTCCTAAGAACTCTGACGCCAGAGTTCTCTCCCCAGAGAGGCTCTCCTCTCCCACTCCCCAATTAAATTGCCTCTGCGTTGGCATCTGAAGCATCTTTCATTTTTTTTCTTATTTTTGTCCTTTCTTTTTTAAACTTAAGGAACACATTGATAGATTTTCTTTGTATGTTCCATGATAAAAGAATGCATGCGGGAAAATGCAATTCCTCTCCTCCACTCTAATTTCCCCCAAAGTAACTACTGTTGTTAACAGGATACACACTACAGTTCCGGCTCATTTATAATTCCCCCCACTGAATCTGACTAGCATACTTCATCCAGTCTAAGGGGTGAAACCTTTTTCTCGTTTCTCACACGAAGAGTCGAAGACACCCTCCCGTCCCTCGCTCAAGATTTAGGAATGTCCGGGTGCTCGGATGTTGGGTCGCGCAAAGAGGGTGGCAGGAGACCTTTGGCCGAGTCTCTGGGCCCCTGGAAATTTAAAAAGTGGAGGGCTGGTTGCAGAAGCCTGGGGTTTCTAGGACTCAGTCTTCTACATGACAATGATCCCCAGGTTCAAGTTTGGGGGACTATCCAGTCCTAAACACTAAGTTGTTTTTTTTTTTAACCCCCGCTTGTAGCCACGAGAGGGGAGCATATCTTTTTTTCATCTCCACACATCTATTTTAGTCGGTGGTTTGTCAGACTTTTAATTTCAAGGTCCCGAGTAGCCGCGTTCTGTGAAGTTTCTAGCATCTCGGGCTGCGGCAGTTTCCGGCCCTGCGTGAAGCGCTGTGCGCAGTACGCGGCGTGGCCACGCGGGGGCGATACGACGACCCATGGCTTTCGCCAGCCGGGGAGGCAGAGAACCGTTCTCCCGGTTCACCTTGGCGGGATCCGATCAGCCACCGGGAGCTGCGCCCAATCGCAGGTTCTGTGCTTTGGAGTCGCCCCAGCCCCGGGATGGTCCCGGACGGGCTGAAGGCCCGCGCTGCCCAGGCCTGGAGCGCTGGCTGTGGACGCTCCGCCACTCTGGGTGTCCAGCAAAGACCCTAAAGTGTCCTAGGCCGAGAGGCAGTCGAGCTCTCCTTCCTGTCCGACCGTGGCCGCCCTTCCCAGCGTTCCGGTAGCCAGAGCTGCGTGCCAGGGCGGAGCGGACAGAGGGGGTGGTAGTGAAGGAGGCGAAGGAAGCGGGGAAGCCGAGGAGACCACAAGGAACGCGGGGAGGAGGGAGAGGGGATCGCGAATAGAATCGGGGTTGGAATCCCANCAGCCAGTAGGGGTCGCAGGTGTCCTGAACTGGGTGCTTCGGTCCGTGGCCCTCCCGCGTAAACCCTCAGCTCTGCCAAAAAGAGATCCTGGCCGGGGATTCTTGGTCCCTGAGCCGCCGCCTCCCACAGGGCTTCCCCTTCTTCCTGCCTGAATCTACTCCAAGAAGACACAATAGAAAAAAAAGGCGGGTGTTTTCATTATAATCACAAAGTCTTTGTAGTTTTAAAGTTTTTGTAGTTAAAGCAGATTGTGTTTTGTTGGTCTGGAATGGCAGAGAAAGAGAGAGAGACCTAAAAAGAACTAAAAATACTTTTGTAAAAGTAGCATGAAGGTAGAAGAGTAGCACTACCCAACTTTAAGACTTACTATAAAGCTACAGTTAGCAAGATATTGTGAATGAGCAAAGGGATAGACACACAGACCAATTAAGTCCAGAAATAGGACTACATAAATGTGTCCACTTGATTACTGATGAAGGTGTAAAAGCAATTCGATGAAGACTTCTCTTTTCAACAAATTGTGTTGGAATATTGGACATCTAGATGAATAAAAATTCCACCTACACCAGTACAGTTTATATCAGAACTAACTCACAGTGGAGCATAGACTAAATGTAAATTGTAAAACTAGAAAATTTATAGAAGAAAGTCTTCATGACCTGGGGTTAGGCAGTGTTCTTAGATACGTCACCAAAAGTTCTATCCAGTAAAAAAAAAAAATCGATAAATTATACTTCATTGAAATTAAAAATGTTTTTAAAAAACCAGGTGAGAGAATGAAAAGTTACAGATTGAGAGGAAAAAATCAACAACTCACAAATACGACAATAGGTTGGTGACAAGAATGTTAAAGAAACCTTAAAATTAACAAGGAAACAACAATAACAACAACAAAAGATATGAACAGACACTTCCCTAGAGGATATAAGCACGTGAACGTCATTAGACGTTAGGGAAATGCAAATTAAAACCACAATGAGATACTATTACATACCTACTAGAATGACACTACCAAGTGTCTAAGATAAGAACTAAGTAGAATTTTCATACACTGCTTGTGAGAATACAAAATGGCACAACCACCTTGGAAAAGATTTGGCAGTTTCTCACAAAGTCAAGCATATATAATATGCTTATAATAATATAATACACAATCCCAGCATTCTGCCTTAAAGAAATGAAAATTTATGTTCACACAGAAATCTTTACAGGAATGCTCATGGCTTTGTAAGAGCTGAAAGAACAGCCATCAGATATCCTTCAGGGGAGAAATTGATAGACAAAACAGTGGTAATTCCACTGGATGGAATACCCAGCGATAAAATGAAATTGTTGATGTACACAACAACTTAAAGAATCCCCAAGTCACTGTGCTAAGTAAAAGAAGCCAGTCGCAAAAGGCTACATACCATAAACTTCCATTCTTATTATGACATACTCAGAAAGACACAACTATAGGTGAAGAACAGATCAGTGATTGCAAGGGCTTATGTTTGCAGGGAGAATGTGACTGTAACAAGATAGTACAAGATTTTTGGTGAGATGAACCTGTTATGTCTTCTAATTATGGTGGTAACCACACAAATCTACATATACATTAAAATATATGGAGAATTTGTACCAAAAGAAAAAGTCAGTTTCACTGTATGATAACCAAGACACCCGTGGAAATCATACACTACGGACTGAACATGCTAGAGGATGAAAAGCTGGGACCTTGTCTTCTACTCGATAGTAGGTCGGTTGCCTAAACTTGCGGTAAGAATTCGTTTCCCAACGATGCTGGATGCTTGTCTTCAGAGTCTGACGCACAAATTAGAGTTAATGGTTGCAGATGCACGCTCTTTCTTTCCTCACTGCCCGTCAGGCCCTTTTGCTGTCTTTGCCTTGCCTCCTTGTGGGGGCGAGGGCCGGAGCCGGGGATTGGGGTGCGAAATGCTAGCGCTTCAGACTTGGGCTCTGGGCCACTGGCGGCCCTCCCCCAGGTTAGGCAGGCCGCTGGCCCTGTCCTGAGCTGAGGCTGGGAGTCCGCCACGTGGGATCTCAGAGCCCGATCTGACCGCAGGCGGTCTCCGGTTCAGCGCGGGAAATCGCACCGTATCTCCAGCTTTCCTGCGGGTTTGTTTAAAGAGGGAAAGAGCGAGTTAGGTAAGCCAAGGTTACTAGGGTCCCAACGCCTAGTACTAACCACTGTGCCATCACCGCGCGCCCGCCGCCGCCGGCTGCTCGGTGCGCTAGGGTTGAGGGCTGTTCATTGACCTAAATAGCCTCCAGGTTTTCTAAGTGTTTTGTTCGTGTCTCTCAGCTTTTTTTCTTTTCACTCCTCCTCCCTTTGCCCCTTCTTCCTCACCCTCCGGACTGCCACCCGCTTTCTTCTCTCCAGATTTCCTCGTCCACGTTTCTCTCTGCGCCCACCGGCAGCCCCTAGGGGCTGAGGCCGTCGCACCTTCCTGGGTGGGGAGCTCAGAGATGTTCTAAGTTGCGTCCTCTAGACGTTTCCACGATCGGGACCTTGACCTGGTTCTAAAACAGCTTCCAGTATCAAGATTTTAAAGAATGGCTGCCTTTCACGTCTTCCCATTCCAAAACTAATATTCATAGTCCAAGGTGAAATTCTTGCTGCCTTTCGTGTTCCCTCCAGGCCCCTGCGGCGGGCATTTATCGGGCGCCTACTAAGTGCCAGGCAATGTTATAAGCGAGGGGCTGCCTCGTGAGCACACCCTGGGTCCCTGCTCCGTGGAGTCTGCATCAGGGGCATCCGGGAGGGCAGCGCGGTGGAGGCACAACCGATTCTGGTGCTGGGCGCGCCTGACGGTCAGGATCCGGGGGTCTCGTGAGGGTCACGACAGGCGAAATGGAGCAAAGAACTGAAAACTGGATGACATCAGACCAAGAGGCTGCGGTTATCCCCTGGGGGCCTGTTGTTGGACCGTCGGAGTTCTCCACTCATTCGGGCTCATGTCAATATAACCCAAATTTACCGGACCGCACGAATCTTGGCCTCAGTGTGTCTGCGTCCTCAGGCTTCTGGAGCGGGGGAGGGAGGGTAGGCAAAACAGAAGTTGCCGGTGCCCCGGCTTGGGGATAAAGAACACTTCTCTGTACTTTTGTGCAATGAGGCGATTATGTATAATATACCCCCGGGGCCCAGTTTTATTGAGATTGAAATGAGATACAGCACTGTGGAAGTTTAAGGTGTACAGCATAATAACTTGACTTACATTGTGAAATGACTACAAATTTGGTGAACATCTATCCTCTCATACAGATACAAAATTTTTTAAACGTATTTTTTCCTTCTGATAAGAACTCAACTATTTAAAAACTCTCAAACATACCATACAGCAGGGTTGACTAGAGATATCATGTGCATTGTATCGTATTCATTTATCTGATAACTGGAAATCTTAAGATTCTGACCACAGATGTCAGACTATTGTGTATATAATACAACTGACCAGCAACAACCCACAGCTACCTCCACCAGGTGTCTCTGTGGCGCAATCGGTTAGCGCGTTCGGCTGTTAACCGAAAGGTTGGTGGTTCGAGCCCACCCAGGGACGCTTGTGTTTCTGGCAGAATTGCCTTTCCCTCTTTCTATTTGGAATACCGAATTTATGGTTCTATTCCTCAGGCACCACAAGAAAAGAGGGTCTCTTTGGTGAAAAGGTTTTGGAGCTCTGGAGCAAACCTAATGTACCCCTGCAATCCATCTTCCCCCACTTTTCCGAGGCTGGTTTTTACAGCTTGGCATATCTGGAATATTATAAATCCCTAAAATGGAGAACAAGAGAACCCGAATCACATCCACAGTGAAGGCGCATGCTTTGGGTGGGAAACCTAATCAGTCCAGAGAAGTTACTTGACTTTTCTGTGCCTCCATTTTTACATGTAAAATGAGCCAGATGGAGTACTTGGGTCGTCCAAAGTTCAGATGAGATGGTAGCCAGTGACTCTCACATAGCAAATGTTTCAATTTAGCTCTTACTAGTGCCATTGGCATCAGCATTTTCCTTACCAGCATTGTTCTTTTTCGTTAATATCCTTCTTGATATAAATGAGTCATTATTCAGTCTCTAACTAATGGCCATGCAATTGGTTCCAACACTTATTATCACAAGAACTACTACAGGGAAGAGGCTTACACGAATATGTCATCACTTGTTTTCTTCTCTACAGAGTCCTGGAAATGGAATCGCCAGATCAAAATATTTGCACATTTCTAATTTTGCTAATTCCTGTCCAATTACTCTGAAAGGAAAATGTACCAGGTCATATTCTCTGTGTTTTATGAGTATATTCTTTCCTCCACTGTTTTGCTAAAGTTGGATAGTACTTACCTGCCAGTTCTTCTGAACCCATTTTTGCTAACATTTTTATAGACCTCTAGTGAGGCGTTCTGTGCATGACACCGAACCCAGAATACTTCCATGAAAACAGCTATTAATGTGACTATATAAAAATTTATATTCAGGGTACAAACAACTTTAAATTTACACACATGAACATATATGGCAAAGGAATTATTTTGTGTTTGGGACATATTTTTATCAAAGTTACATATACTCATAAGTTTATTTAGAAAAACAGCAATCCAGGGGTGCCTGGGTGGCTCATTCGGTTGAGCGTCCAACTTCAGCTCAGGTCATGACCTCACGGTTTGTGGGTTCAAGCCCCGCGTCGGGCTCTGTGCTGACAGCTAGCTCAGAGCCTGGAGCCTGCTTCAGATTCTGTGTCTCCTTCTCTCTCTGACCCTCCCCTGCTCATGCTGTCTCTCTCTCTCTCTCTCAGAAATAAATTAAAAAAAGAAAAGAAAAGAAAAACAGCAAACCTTCTTTACTACTCCTTGACTTTCAAATTGTAGACATTATCTCTCACATACTCCCCTACACCCAAACACACCTCCTCTGGCCTTATCCTTCAATATATTTGTATCATAGTTTGATGGGTCAATTATATTATTTAAACTATGTAAACTCTATATTCACAGTTGAGCCACATAGGATACAGATAGCAGGAACTAAAGACCAGTGTCTTCAGGGACTCTTTTTTTTTTTTTTAACTTTTTCCATGTTTACTTGTTTGTTTTGAGAGAGAGAGAGAGAGAAAGAGAGAGACAGAGAGAGAGAGAAGGTGAGTGCACATGAACAAGGGAGGGGCAGAGAGAGGGAGAGAGAGAGAGAGAATCTCAAGTAGGCTCTTCACTGTCAGGGCAGAGCCCAACATGAGGCTAGAACTCACCAACCAAGAGATCATGACCTGAGCTGAAATTGAAAGTCCCACGCTTAATGGAACTGAGCCACCCAGGCACCCCAGGGACTCTTTTTTTAAAAGTGGATTAAACTGAAGTTTATTTACTCTTTGGTCAAGCATGCTCCACCTGCCCCCCAACTTTTTCATATTCCAGGGAAGTACTGGATCTGGATCTGATTGGCATAACTTGGGTCAATGCCCTTGCCTGGAGCAAATGAAGGCAGACCACCTTCCTGAATAGTACCGGGAAGACATCCAAAGAAGGAGCAATAATTCCAAGAACAAAAGAAGAAAAATGCCGAGGTGCTGGGTAGGCAACTAGGACAAGAAATCTGTATCACTCAGCAATGGGTGTATGTAGTAGATTATGGATCTAGGGTGGGGGGAAAGGAGTTTTGAGAGAGGTAAGCCTTGGGCATGCTGTATGGACTGAAGTCACACACACCTGTGAAGGGCTGCACTGGGGAGGGGAGCTGAGGACCATCTGCCCTTCCTAACCTGAGGAGACTGGTGAGGGGCTCTCCTGGTCACTCGGTTTGGGTTAGAGGAGTTCAGGTGGGAAAAGAAAGGAAGGGGCATCTTCTCCTTGAAGAAAAGTCTGGAGCTCCAGTCTTGGTAGGGAGTGAGGCTATGGTGGGCCAGATAGGGTACTAACATCTATATGTAAATACAGCTCCATTAAAAGAATCGCTCTAGTAAAAGAGGCGGGGATCAAAAAGGAATGTCTGCCATACTATGGAGGAAGCCTATCGATTAATCTTGACCCTGGTTCCCTTGCGCAGTCTCCTGGCCAAACCCTCAGGCTCCATGCTCTGGAAGGGCACAGTCTGCTCAGCCACGACATGCCAACCAGGACTATTCCCGGACAGTCTTCTTGCTTTTGGGTGCCACGACCCACTCCAAGCGCCGGCCGGCCGGCAGTCCTCTTGCAGGGGGAGAGAAGGGAGGGGAAGCCTACTCGCCATTTAACGCCAAGGAATCCAACAAGGTCCTAATTTGGTTCCCAATAACTTTCAGGTCTATTTACCCTCCTACTCCGACCCCCACAATTAATGAAAAGAAGCTGCAAGGACAGACGCCAGCCAAGCAGGTTCGGAGCTTTCCAGGTAGAGCCGAAAAATCTCGGGGGATCAAAGAGATGCAGCCCACAGGTCGGAGCGCTCCAGAGGGAGCCAGAAGGGGCAACTGGGCCAGTGAGGTCGGTGAACGCCCTCGGATGGCGCCCCTTCTCCTTCCTACCCCCTTTCGAAACCTTCGCGTCTCCGTTTTCCCGTTTCTCCCCTCCCGCCCCCGGGCCCGCACCCCTTTGCCTTTCAGACTCAACGCGAGCCCTTGAAAACCAATTGGGATTTTACAGTCCTTTGTAAGCCGGTGGAAACCCCAAAACTAAGAGAGATTTGGCGGCGAACACTTTCACTAACTCTGCGGTCCTTCAGAACTCCCAGATTTTTCTACCGAGTAGAAGAGAACGAGCGTGTTTCCATCCGGGTCCAACCTAAAGCGTCTTCAGTCCGCGGAGCAGAGTCGCAACAGGACGGAGGGGCAGACGGAGCCTGCTCTGGTTCGTGTCACTTTCGCCCCAGGAAGGAGCGCCNTTGCCGTTGTCTTCTTCCCACTGCCCCGGGAGCCCCGGTGACCCTCGGAACGGGACGTGGGGCGTCCCGGATTCCAACCCCCCTTCCACTCCCCTTCCTCCCCTCCCACTTCCTCCCCTTCCACTCCCGATCCCATCTGCTCCCCGTCTTTCGTGCTGTCTTCCCTCGCCGCCAGCTCTCTCCAGCTCTCCGTCTCCGTTCCTCCCTCCTTGGCTACTGCTCCGTTTCCTTCTCCTCCCGGTTCTCAGACCACCCGGCCCAGGTCAACGTAGGACTCGGCTACCGGGTCTGAGAGGACGATGGGGAAGACACTTCTCTCTGGTCAGGACCCTCTGGGGGCCTGTGCTGGGGAGGCGGAGTGAGGTGGTCCCAGCGGAACGGCTGAGGGTCCACAGCCGGTCCTCAGGGCCTGGGCTGGACTGGCTGATCCAAGGCCACGTGGTGCCGGGGGGCGGGGGAGACCCCAAATAAGCAACCTCGCGCTCCGCAAGGCTACCTCTGACCCGCCAAGTCCGGGGAATGGAGATCTCCGGGCGACCTCGTCCTTTTCCAGCCATTAAAAAAAATTTTTTTTCCAATGTTTATTTTTGAGAGACAGAGCACGAGCCGGGGAGGGACAGAAAGAGAGGGAGACGCAGAATCTGAAACAGGCTCCAGGCTCTGAGCTGTCAGCACAGAGCCCTATGCGGGGCTCGAACCCACGAACCGTGAGATCATGGCCCCAGCCGAAGTCTGTCTGTCTATCTGTCTGTCTGTCTCTCTTTTCACCTGGTTGTCCCACCTTTATCTTTCTCTTCTTCAACTTTTCGGGTTCACCCCTCCTTCCTGCCCGCGGCGTCCGCACAGCCTGAGGCCGCCCCGCAATGTCCCGGATAGAGGGCCCAGTGCGATTCCTGGTGGTGCCCTCTAGAGAGTTCCATGATCGGGACATTTGCAGGATTCAGCTGCCAGGCTAAAAGGTTTAACCAGCAATCACTTTTGAAAGTCTTTCACGTCCTCCCATTCCGGGGTCCCTTTTAGGACTAAAACCTAATAGTCCACAGTGAAGTTTTTGGTCCGTCCCAGCACCCTGCCGCGGAATACAGCCTTCACCGAGCATTTATTGGGCGCCTACTTGGTGCTAGGCCCTACAGTGCCCAAGATGAGCAGATCCCCAGGTCCTGCCGGGGGGAGCTCGGGTCTGGAAGCACCGAGAGGCGGCAGCGTGTGGCGCGGCACAGCCGGCTGTGTCCTTCCACAGTCCGGGTCCGGGCCGAGGGACTCGCGGTGAGCGCCACGGGGGACGCGCAGGGAAGAATGGCAAATGGATGACTCTGGCCCAAGAAGCTGCGGTCGTCGCGTGGAGCGGGGCGGCTTCTGGGGGAGGCGAGGGGCAGGCTGGGAGGACCCTGGGCCCGGCATGCGGCACCTGGTGCCCACTTGCTTGTGTCAATGCCAATATGCCCAATAGTAAGACTCCAGCGTCTCCAGCACCAGGGGGTTTGAGTGTGTTTTTCTCAGAGGATGGAGGGGATGGGATGGGGAGCAAGTTCTCACCCGTGGCAACACAGATTTTGTCATTCCTGGTCTCGGTGGTAGAAGGTGCGGGTATGGCAGTCACTGGAAAGGTTAGTGGTTCACACTCATTGCCGCAAGTTCTGGTCCTCACTGACACTTATTTTCTTCTGGCTCTCAGTTCTCAAAATTTATCAAAGCGTCTCGAGTTGCTTTTATCTTTCAGGCAGCGACCTCATTCAGCAGCTCTGATTCACCCCTACCTTCCCTTTGGCTTTGGGGATGCAGGGGGGCAGCTTCGGAGCCTCGGAAGTCCTGAAGTCCCTTGGTTCTGTCCTGTGCGATGGTTTCTCCCAATCCTTACCAGATGCCACTGGTCCCTCTGCCCCATCTGAAGAGCAGATGCCACTTTGACCTATCTGGGGACATCTGGATTCCCGGGGGACTGCCTGTCCAGAGGCTGAAGGCACAGGCATCAAAATCACCCACTTGGTCAGACTCTAGGTTGGTGCCCTTCATTGCTCAGTCTTAACCGCACCATTACAGGATGCCACAAATGCTTTGATTTGAGGGTGTTGCATCCTTACTTTTTAATTATTATTATCAATAGACATGATTTTTAAAGAACAATTTGAGGTTTACAGATAAATTAATAAATGAGTTCACATGCATCCTGTTCTCCCTCTTAAAATTTCTCCTTACGTTCTTGCATTACTGTGGTACATTTTTTTACAAGTGATGAAGCGATATTGACATGTTATTAACTGAAGCCCATGGTTTACATTAGAGTCTCTTCTTTGTGTCATACAGTTCTAGGGGTTTTGACACATGCATGTCGTGAATCCACTACTACAGTACCATACAGAATAGTGTCACTGTCTGAAAAGTCCCAGGGTTCTGCGTATTTATTTATCCCTCCTCTCCTCACAGACCTATGGCAACCGCTGATCTTTTTATTGTCGCTGTAGTTTTGCCTCTTCCAGAATGCCCTATAGTTAGACTCACACAGTATGTAGACTTTACAGACTGGCTTCTTGCACTTAACACTATTATTAAGGTTTGCACATGTCTTTTGTGGCCTGATAGCTCACTTCTTTTTATTGCTAAATACCATTTTATAAATGTACACCTGTTTGTTTATCTAGTCACCTAGCAAAGGACATCTTGATTACTTCCACTGTTTGACAATTATGAATAAAGCTGCTATAAATTGCAGGTTTTTGGTTGAACATAAGTTTTCATCTCACTGGGTATATACATAGGGATCAAATATAAGATTACGTTTTGTTTTGTAAGAAACTGCCAAAGTGTCTTCTAAAATGGCTGTACAATTCTGTGTTCCTATCACTAATGAATGAGATTTCCAATTCATCCACATCCTTGCCAGAATTTGTTCTTATCAGTGTTTTGGATTTTAGATATTCTTTTTTTTTTTTAAAAAAAATTTGTATGTTTATTTTTGAGAGAGAGAGAGAGAGAGAGAGCACAAGTGGGGAAGGGATAGAGAGTGAGGGAGAAACAGAATCTGAATCAGGCTCCAGGCTCTGAGCTGTCAGCACAGAACTCGATACAGGGCTTGAACTTATGAATGGTGAGATCATGACCTAAGCCAAAGTCTGATACTCAACTGACTGAGCCACCCAGGTGCCCTGGATTTTAGACTATTCTAATAAGTGTGTAGTAGTATCTCATTGTTGTTTTATTTTTTTGAAAGTTTATTTATTTTGAGAAAGGGGCGAGGGATAGAGAGGGAGAGAGAGGGTCCCAAACAGGATCCACACTGTCAGCAAGGAGCCCTCCAAGGAGACTCGATGCCACCAATCTGAGCCGAAATCAAGAGTCAGACACTTAACCGAGTCACCCAGGTGCCCCTCGTTGTTTTAATTTAAGTTCTCTAATGACAAGTGATTTTGAGCATCTTTCATAGGCTTATTTGCCATCTGTATATCTTTTCTGATGAGGTGTCTGTTTAGATCTATTGCCCATTTTTAATTGAGTCATTTGCTTCCTTATTGTTGAGTTTTAAGAGTTCTTTGTATGTTTAACAGAGGGTTGCTGGAGGAGTTGTGGGAGATGGGCTAAATGAGTAAGGGGCATTAAGGAATCTACTCCTGAAATCATTGTTGTATTATATGCTAACTAATTAAAAATAAAATATTTAAATATTTTTAAAAAAGGAGTTCTTTGTATGTTTTGATACCAGTCTTTCATCAGATACACATTTTGTAAAGATTTTATCACAGTCTGTGTCTTGTCTTTAATTAGTTTGATGGTGTCTTTCATAGAGTGGAAGTTTTAAATTTTATCAAAGTCCAACTTAATCAATTTCTTTTTCATGGATTGCACCTTGGTGTTATAGCTAAAAAGTCATCACCAAACCCAAAGCCACCTAGATTTTGTCCACTGCTGTGTTCTAGAAGTTTTATAGTTTTACATCTTTTTTTTTAAATTTTTTTTAATGTTTTATTTCTAGGAGAGAGAGAGAGAGCAAGCGTGAGCAGGGGAGGGTCAGAGAGAGAGGGAGTCACAGACTGAAACAGGCTCCAGGCTCTGAGCTGGCAGTCAGCACAGAGCCCCATGCGGGGCTCAAAACCACGAACCGCGAGATCATGACCTAAGTGAAAGTCGGACGCTTAACCGACTAAGCCACCCAGGCGCCCCTAGTTTTACAGCTTTTATAGTTTTACACCTTTACATTTAGGTCTATGATCAATTTTGTGAAAAGTGTAAGATGGCTGTCCAGATTCTCTTTTTCTCTTGTATGTATATGTCCAGTTTCTCCAGCACTGTTTATTGAAAGGGCTACCACTATACATTCTCCATCAAGTTACCTTTTCTCCTTAGTCAAAGATCAGTTGACTCTATCTACGTAGATCTACTTCTGATTGTGTTCCATGGATCTATTTGTCTGTATTTTCACCAATTCCACTCTGTTTTGATTACTGTAGCTTTAGAGAAAGACTTGAAGTTGGTAGTGTCGATCCTTTGGGGGATTTTTCTAATCTTCACCATGAGAACCTGCTCAGGCTCCTGAAGGTAAAACCTCACAAAAATCTGGAACCCTGGGAGTTTTAAACTCTCAAGCTATTCCACACTCAGCTTCCAGCAACTTGAAGGTTTCTATCAGTCACTGGCTCCAGTAGCTTCTGTTGCCAATAAGAATAAGCTTGTCTTTCTAGTTTTTGCGGTGATGTGCCCTATGACTTCACTTCTCTGGTTTAAGAAGATTTGTTCATTTTCAGTTTCATCAGCATTTTTTCTTGTAAGTATGAGAATGATGACTTCCAAGTTCTTGTCGGAGTAGAAGCCTGGTTTGATTTTTTATTTTTTTTAGTAAGTAACATATGGGATGGTTAATTTTATTTGTTAACTTGGCTGAGTCAGGGGGTTCTCAGATTAAACATTATTTCTGGGTGTGTCTCTGAGGGTGTTTGAGATGAAATTGCCAGTTGAGTCAACGGACTCAGCATTGCCTCCTATCATATGGGTGGGTATCATCCAATTATTTGAGGACCTGAACAAAACAAAAAGTGGAAAAATTGATCCTTTTCCCATTTTGCCTTTCTGCTTGAGCTGGCACATCAGCTGCTTCTGCCCGTGCATTGGGATTTATACCATTGGCTCCCTTGGTTCTCAGGCATTTGGACAGACTGAAGTTACACCACTGGCTTTCTGGGTCTCCAGCTTGCAAATGGTAGATCCTGGGGCTTCTTCCCTTCATAACTGCATGAACCAACTCCTCATAATACATGTCTATTGGTCGTCTTTTTCTGGAAAACCCTTATACAATATCACAAAACTGTAAATGTACAAATCAATGATTTTAGCATATTTATAGGTTTGTCTGTCACCAGAGTCCAGTTGTAGAACATTTTCTTTGCCTCCCCAAATTCCTTCCAGCCTCTTTGCAGTCAGTCCCTAATCCCTACTCATCATGACTACACTAAGCAAAAGAACACTTTGGAAAAGAGGCATCATTAAATTTAAATGTTTATTATACTGGGACTTTATATAATGGATCATTTTCTTTAGTGATAACTAGAAGAGGGATTGTATCAGAGGGACTGTGTTTGGGGGAACATAACCTATTAGTTATTATATTGCTCTCCTTGAATTGGTTTGCCTGTGCAGGTAAGGGGCACTTGCTATAAAATCTTAGCCGGTAGCTGAGAACAAGAGCTAAAAAAGCGAAACAAACTGCTGAGGAAATGGTGATAAATGCTGAAATCACAGATAGTGTTACATGGAGATAAATATTATACCATCTTTATTGTTAAAGAAGTTTGGTTAGTAACATCACAGAGACCTTTCTCCAGCACCTGAAGTGCCCTTTACAGTGTCCTTTATGTGAAAAGGGCTTGGGAAGAGTCATATGAAAGTGATCATAAGACTTTTACTGTGCTTCTTCGATTTTTTTTCTCTTACAGGAGTTAGCATACATGCTTGTGAAAATTAAAAACTCAGGAAAATAGAGATATAGAGATAGACATCGGAATTAGTTGTTTATTGATGCCTATGAGCAGATTACAAAAACAGGGGTTTAAAACAACACACATGTGTTGTGTTACAGTCCTGTAGATTCCGAAGTCTGGAATAATGTACGTGGGTTCTGTGCTCAGGGTCTCACAAGTCTGAAATCCAGGCAGCAGCTTGCTGTGCTGTGCCTTTCTCTAGTGTTCAGGCTCCTCTTCCAAGCTGACTACATTTACTGGCAGAACTCATTTGCTTGTGGTTGTAGGACCGAAGTCCCTGTTTCCTTGCTGGCTGTCAGAAACCACGCTCTGCATCTGGAGGCCACCTACATTCTTTTGTCACACGGCCTTTTCCACTGTAACACCAGTAATGGCACACTGAGTCCTTCTCACGCCTGACTGTCCCTGATGTTATCTTCTGCCAGCCAGAGAAAGCTCTCATATTTAAGGAGTCATGATTAGATCTGGCCCACCCAGATGATCTTCCCATCCCAAAGTCAGTCATCCCACATAACATTATATCCGCGGCAATATCTCATCACACTAACAAGTTCCAGGGATTTGGGGGAGGCATATTTGGAGATCATTTTATTATATATTTAAAATTTTTTAATGTTTATTTATTTATTTTTGAGAGAGAGAGGGAGGGAGACACAGAATCCGAAGCAGGCTCTAGACTCTGAGCTGTCAGCACGGAGCCTGATGCGGGGCTCAAACCCACAAACTGTGAGATGGTGACCTGAGCCGAAGTTGGACGCTTGCTTAACCGACTGAGCCACCTAGGCGCCCCTGGAGATCATTTTAGAGTTCTATTGACCACAGTCCAACCTCTGGGCTCAGCGAGCCATGTCCCTTCCTTTTTTTTTTTTTAAATGTTTTTTATTTATGTCTAGGAGAGAGAGAGAGAGAGACAGCGTGAGCTGGGGAGGGTCAGAGAGAGAGGGAATCACAGACTGAAACAGGTTCCAGGCTCTGAGCTGGTAGTCAGCACAGAGCCCGATGCGGGGCCCGAACCCACGAACCACGAGATCATGACCTAAGTGAAAGTCGGATGCTTAACCAACTAAGCCACCCAGGCACCCCGATACATGTCCCTTCCAAAGGCAAAATACATTTACTTTACCCGTAAGGTTCCCAAAGTGCCATCCCATGGCAGTATCAGTACAAAAGAAAAAATGCCATGTAAATTTCATCAGATGAGAAGTCCAAAATCACATCTCCGTCACTTACATCAGGTATGGATGAGACTCCTGAAAGTGTCCGTTAAGCACAGGGCGCAATCCTCCCCAACTGTAGACCTATGAGACTATAGAACTTGTCTGCCCCAGTGTGCAGTGGTGGCACAGATACAGGATAACATTCATTCATTCCAACTCAGAAAGAGGGAAAACGGAAGATATAAAAAGGTCACTGTTCCAAAATAATTCGGAAGTCCAGCTGAGCAAACTTCAGCGGGAATTCCTTAATCAGCTTTCAAAACCCAGGAATGTGACATGAGGCTTTGCCTCTGGGCTTCCGTTTATTTGTGTCTTCATCTAACTTACCATTATTATTTTTTCTTTCTTCTTATAGACCTCTGGCTCTTTCTCTTCATTCTCCTGGCAGCATCCTCCCCTTAAATGGTTTATATGTTGTCCCCACCTGAACAGGTCTGACAATGACCTTGTTGTGACCCTTTCTCTCCCATGAGGGGCTGCCCTCACCATTTCCCTCTTCTGGGATCCTCTTCCCTGACCTGATTCCCATCTGTCATGATTGTTTTCGCTTACCCAAGCGGTTTAGGGGGAAGCCTAGAGCTGTGGAGCCCCAGAACTGATCTCTGCCATCTCTCACTCCAGGAGTAGAAAAAAAGGACAGTTTGGTCTTCATAAAGAAACGACCCCCATGAGGGCTGACAACTCCCAGCGATTAGAGCAGAAGAGGAAGCCTACAGGGCAGTGGAGGTTCTAAAATCTCAGATCGCAGAAGGGGATCCACATAGGGTAGGAACCATTCCTAGAAATGTCCCCATTTCCCGTTGAAAGCCATCTTGGACAATGGATAAAAAAGATTTGTCCCCAGAAAGGCCTTTCTGGAAATATTTCCATTTGATCCAAAGCCCCCTGAAATTAATTAATTAATTAATTAATTAATTTTTAAATTGAACTTTTAAAACTTTTTTTAGGGGCATCTGGGTGGCTCAGTCAATTAAGCGTCTGACTTTGGCTCAGGTCATGATCTCACAGTTCGTGGGTTCAAGCCCCGTGTCAGGCTCCATGCTAATGGACTCAGAGCCTGGAGCCTGCTTCAGATTCTGTATCTCCCTCTCTCTCTGACCCTCCCCTGCTCATGCTGTCTCTCTCTCTCTCTTACACACACAAATAAATAAAAACATTTAAAAAAAAACTTTTTTAAAACTTTTATTTATTTATTTATTTTAAGAGAGAGAGAGAGAGCATGAGTAGGGGAGGGGCAGAGAGAGAGGGAGAGAATCCCAAACAGGCTCTGCACTGACAGATGCGGGACCCAAAGTCACAAAACATGAGATCATGACCTGAGGTGAAACCAGGAGTTGGATGCTTAGCCCCCTGGGCCACCCAGGTGCCCCTTTAAGTTGAACTTTCAGTTCCAGTGTCCCCTGAAATACAGGTGTGGACTCCCGGAGGGTGCTAGGAGCCTCCACAGGGAAGCTTGTGGCCAAGGCCTGTGTGGTGTCTCTGCTGCCATCAAGTGATGAGGGAGTTTGGGGAAATCTCATCTCTCCGGGCCTAAGTTTCCTCATCTGTAAGAGAAGGTTATTATTCAAATTCTCCAAAGTCCCTTCCCACTCAGTCGCTCTGAGAGCGCGAGGGACCTGTTAAACATGCCCTGGAGACTCAGCTGAGACCTGACCTGGTCCCTTTCTGTGTGTCTCCTGCAGGAGCCTGGCTGGGCCCACACCAGAAACAGGATAGAGGGAGCCTATGGAAGATGGAAAATCAGCAGGTGTGGAGCCTGGGAAAAACCCAGACAAGGACAAGTTAGCGGTGGAGCGGGGGCGCCTGGGTGGCTTAGTCAGCTAAGCGTCCGACTTTCGTCTTAGGTCATGATCTCGCGGTTCGTGGGTTCGAGCCCCGTGTCGGGCTCTGTGCTGACTGCCAGCAGGGAGCCTGGAGCCTGTTTCAGAGTCTGTGACTCCCTCTCTCTCTGATCCTCCCCTGCTCACGCTGTCTCTCTCTCTCTCTCTCTCTCTCTCTCTCTCTCTCTCCTAGAAAGAAATAAAAAGACATTAAAAAAAAAAAGTTAGTGATGGAGCAGTGGTTGCCCGAGGAGGTAAGAATACAAGCAAGTTGAGTTCAGGAAAATCTGGGGAAACCGAGGAATGTGTACAGCAGCATCCAACTCTGCAAGGAGTGACCCGAGCTGAGCAGTGAGGATGGGGGAGTTACTCACTCCACAGTGAATGGTACACCTGTCAGGGAGCCCCACAGAACAGATGGGGTTGGTTTGCACTCCAGGAAGCACCACTTCCAAGGGCAGGAGGATGTGGCCATGGGGCTCTGCCCCAGACTCCTAGCTTTGATCTTGGAGCTGCCCTCACAGTGGATGGCCTCTAAGTAAGTGTGGGTTTAGAGGGATCGATGGCGTTTGGATAAGGGTTGGAGATGTCTATTCTTATTTTTGTCAGAAAGGGCCAGAGTAGGGGACCCTTGCATCTGAAGCCGTGTTACTAATAATATTCTTCTCAGTTTATGGTCATGGAAGGCTTTACACATATCTCTTGACTATTTTTTGAGTGCCTCATTTTCCTCAGGCTGTGTTAAGAACTTGGAAATCAATAGGATTTCCCTGAGGAGGACAAAGCAGTGAGAGGAAGAGGCAAACAAAAGGTGGCATCTCTCCTAAACTGGGGTGTTGTGGCAGAGGAGAGGATGCGGGTGGGGGCCAGGCCAAGGACACCTCTTCCTAACGACAGGGCGAGCCATTGAGAGGAATCCCGGAGGAGAACCCCATCTTCATCAGAGCTCACCACAGGGGAGTGTCAAGGGACATGGAGAGGGTAGGGGAGGCTCCTCTCTAAGGAAGGGGATTTGCTACCTCTTGGGAGAAAGCAGAGCAGCCCTGAGTGGACATTTGGGGGCAGGAATGTAGTTGAGATGATCAGAGATGTACAACTTTTATGTAATCAGTGAAGGAAAATCCCTGAGGGCCTCCTCAGTGCTTGGCTTGGTGCTAGAAACCACAAACACAGAGATGAATAAAATATTATCCCAGCTGTCATGGGCACTCAGTCTAGTAAACAGGAAGTCATAAGTGTAGTGGTGGTGGGTTCCTTGGAGGAAATGGCCAAAGCCGCCTGGCAATAATCTCACTCATCATCCTGGTCTCCCTCTGCATTTTGCAACAGCTGGATGACCTGTCTTGCCCCATGACCCAGGGCCTCAGCCAGATTTCAGCCTCTCAGGACACAACCAGAACCTGGGGTCCATGTTGATCCAAAGAAGTCAACACTGCCAAGGTCTCCACAGGAAATTGTAGCTCCCCACTATGTGTTGGCCAGCTGGACACATAGAGGCAATGTCATTAAGTCTTACAGGGTCATCCTTGCCATAATGACCAGTGATGACCTGTCTCCTTTCTGAAAAGTTTCAATATTCTTTCCTAATTTCAATAGTCTTTCTTCTCATCAAAAATAATGTAAATATTACCCACACTCCTAGAATTTTAGAAGTGGGTATTTTATCCTCAAATTGTAGATCAAGAACTAAAGTAGGAGGCAGTAAAGCACCTCCCAAGTTTATGAGGAGAATGTAGTGGGACTGGGGCTACATTTCTTGCTTTCTGATTCCTCCGTGGTTGATGAACACAATGACTTTTATACTCTTAGAAACAATAAACTAGCACCTCTGGTTTGCTCCTCTGTGTACCCCACTCAGTTCTGTAAACTATAACAAATCTGCTTATCTAGACAACTTAGAATTTAGGAATCTAAATTAGGTGAGGTCCATGAGTGTACTTGCTGTTCCCTTGAGGGCAAAGCGAATTACACTGGGGGCTCCAGAGGGAAGTTACACCATACCCTTCCCAAAGAGAGCCTAAAGATGACTGTTCCCAGCTAGCCTTGGTTATGGTCTTGAGGAAGGAAATGGACAACCCCAATATCTTCCAGGTAACTCTGAAGATTTCTGGACTGTGAATTTTTCTACTGATACCTGGAGACCTTAGATCCAGGGATAAACAGAAAGTGCTGTGTACAACCATTCCATCCATTCAGCAATGGCAGAATATCCTTTTGAAACATAGCATCTGTTTTCACGTGGTCATTGAGTGGGTCTCTATTTCTTACTCCCTTTCCTGTTGAGTGACCTACAGAGCGTGGACACATGGAACATGAATTGACCCAACCCAGGGACTGGCATAATCAGCTCTTCTCTCTTGTGTGAAAAGACCCAGGTGAGATGCGTATCAGCTTCATGTCTACTTGGCATCATCAATGTGACAGGTTTTTTGATAGCAAGAGAGGAAATTGAAGAATAAATTCATGTTATATCACATGTTGAGAAAATGGTCCCTGTAGTCAAAATATCTAAGAGTCTGTAAGGCCTCAGGAACTTTATTCACTTGAACACTGCTTATGAAAGTCAATGCAATGTATGCAGAAGGGTTGAAGCCACTGTTTTCATTCCCTCTTGTGCTGGGAGTCATGACTATAACACACAGAGAGATGTTAGTCTCCTCTTCTGTCACCTGGTTATGATGCCAGTGCACAGAGTATCTGTCGTTCTGTTTCTCCCTGCTCCTTATACAGGAGGATAGATTTTTCCCTCCAAGGGGACAGCTACTTTGCTTTCTGTGACCACTCCCTTACATCCCATCAACACCAGCTAGGAAGCCATGGTGTCTGATCCTCCTGGTTTGATCTCTGTCATTCTTGCCCCACCTGGCACAACATGGAGCTTCCGGAAGCTGAAAAGAAGGAAGTCCCCCAGGACACACTGGATGAATGTGTTTTGACTCCTTGTTTGGCCAAGAAGGGCATGACTGCTACCAGCCGTACAGTGGTGGCACATTCCCATCTGACGAACAGACATTGGGCTCTGCTCTGCATGTGGCCTGTGAATGCTCCCATTCCGAAGGGGATGAAACTCCACACGGTTCCCCAGGTAGTGTCTATATTCTTTGTTGCACAAACCCCGCGTAGATCAAGAGATTTAATACCCATAAGTACCCCATGTACTTACAAACTGTTTTGATCCAGGCTCTAGCATTGAGTTTGAAATAAGACATTCCATGAGTCAGTCAGTTTGTGTCCATGCCAAAGCGCTTTTATGTCCGAGCCCATCGCTGCCCTCAAGGTGGTCCTGCTAGACTCCTCTGCCTCTCTACCGCAGGCCCAGGAGGCCACTTTCAGACCTCCTAATTTTGAGTTACTCTCTTATCCCTCCTGCAAGGCTCTAATTTCCATTCATGAACCATGTTTCTGGATTTCTGTGCCCAGGCTATTGGTAGCCTTTTTGATATCACAGATGTTGTCACTACCCAGGTTCACTCTCTCCACTTAGTCTGTCTCCTCCTTTGTCTCATCTCAAGTCTGCTGAGAAGCAGAACAGGCCTGCCGCTATCACATACTGTATGTTGCTCTGCAGCAAGGCCGGGCCCTGGAACTTCCTCCCCTATGAATGGTCCCTGGTTCTTTGTAGCTTTGAAGAGTATTTTGATTTGATGGCGTGTAGGTTCCAATCATGAGTTGAATCTCAATGGCTGATTCCCCGAAACCATTAACCCACAGTGTTTCAGATGGAAAAGCCTGAACATGGCAGCAATGCTCTAGGAAGCAGCCAGGTCGTTCCCCAGGGTCTCTGGGAAAAGAGATAGATTTACTGTGTGCCTATGACTTTGGATACAGTGGTGATGTCCTGTCATATCAGGGACAGATGTTTGTTGACTCAAGAAAGCAATCCCAGTGATTTCTCCCAGGGCCCTACTGAAGCCCTCCTGAATGATTTCTCTCACAATCACCTGCTACTACCCTGCTTGTATTTCTGTCTGGGCTACTCGGGTGAACATCTGTGAAGAGGAATCTGCTTAATGAAACTTTCTCCACATTTATATGCAGAACACAAAATTGATCACCAGGGGCTTACCAGCAAGCTGTGTGTGTGCGGGACCCCATTCAGTCCTCATGGGGACGCTCCCCATAGGTGGGCATCTCCTGTGAGAGCCGAGGGTGCTGAGCCTCAGCAAGGGCACTCCAGCCCCCTGGCTGGTGCGCAGTGGGACATCAGACCCTCTCCAGCCCAGGCTCTGTCCAATGCTCTCTGCTCGGTCTTCTCGGGGACCAAGTGGGGACGGTGCGCACCCTTTCCTCTTTGCTTCTGTACCAAATTATTTGAAACGGTCATAAACGTAAACAGAACAGTTGCGGGACCGCCCCAAAGGCCCTGTGACCCCACTGTACTGCCAGCTCCTACCCTGTCGGTGCACTTTGTGGTGCAAGCAGATCAGTGACGCATCCACCTC
>NW_027530993.1:0-19464 GCF_008692635.1 Crocuta crocuta | reverse complement strand
GGAGGTCAAGGTCTCTAGGAGATGCTCCCTCCAAAAGCATCAGGGCTGAGAGGTCCCAGATGATTTCTCTTCTCACTAGGAGACCCGGGGTGGCTCTTCACTTGGCTGCTTGGCACCCTTGTAGGGCGGCAGAGCTCTGTCTCAGAGACACTGACAGCCAGCTCCGGGTTTCTGTGGGCGGAGGGATGAGAAAGCTCGGACACCTGTCTCAGAAGGGCGATGTGTGACATGTCTTCCATGAACATGGGCCAGGAGATGCTAAAGTCAAACATGGGGATGGGCTGAGGTGAGTGAGTGGAGCATCTCCTTTATGCACGTCCCGTCCAGGGTGCGGGTTCTGGTGGGAACGTGTGAAGAGTGTGCATGGGCTGTGATTCCCGCCCTGCGAGCTCAGGAGGGCTGCCCTGCCCCAACCTCCCTGCACAGGGACCCGCCTGGAGAAACAGCCCAATCACAACCCACCAATTCCAACCTCATCTTTTATCCAGAGATTTTCCCCACCTGCCAAGCTAATTTTATTGGGCAATACCTCAGAAATTTGATAAGAAGTTTTCCCTTTTCTCCTGCAAGTGCAATGAGTATTGTAAGCATAGATTTAATACCGCCTGGTAGTTGAGAAGAGAGCAATAAAATGCCATGAGGAAATTAGGAGTGATAATTTCAAACATTCCAGACCTTCATTTAAAATAACAATGAGAATAGAGAATGCATCTGAGAAAGAAGGATCTTTATCATACAGGCCCACCCAGGATAACGGCAGGTGAATCTCTCAACACATACTTCCAAGCTTAGGGATTAAGCTAGAGAGTCAGTAACACCACTCATTGCCCCGCCTCCAGATAGCCAGGGGCCAGAAAACACTGTGGACTCCAGCTGGTTGGCACTGAGCCAGATGTGGGAGCCAGAGGCCCCAGAGGGGTCAGCACAGCCCATGCACTTAGAGGCGAGGATAGCAGGGAGGGCTTCTCAGGAGGGAACTCGGGTGAATGAAGGCAGAAAGAGGGCAGGGATAGCTCAGAGTGTGCCTGAGGCCTGCTGAGGGCAGCTTGGGCTCCTGGAATTGGAAGGAAGGTGCTGCACAGTGTGGAGCGCCAGAGGTGGGGCTCTGGGGGAGGCGCCATCGCCAGCGCAAGGGGGCGCACGTGGGTGAAGGTAGCGTCCCGTGGAGGCTTGTGGTGAAGAGAAAGAATGAAGCAATTGGTAGACGTGAAAGGCTCTACTGGGGGAAGACTGGATCCCAGAAGCAGAAGGCACACCCCGCCTCTCCCCAGACCTTTACATCTGTTAGAATGACCACACCAAGGAGAGGGGTCCCCACCCCAGTGTCTACCAAGCAGCTCAGAGCGCTCACTGATCCTATGGGGAACTTTGTTGCTTCCAGCAAGCCCAGGTAGCAGACATGTATCCACGGTGACAGAAACAGAAAGAGAGAGTCAAAGATTTCAGCTCAGGTAAGATCCCCCTTACAGTTCATCACAAAACACAGGAGAACTGTAAAGTCACATCCTGGCCTGAATTAAATGTACCTAACAAAGAATTTATAGGTATGAAAAATCTGAACCTTTCCTTAAGAAACATACAACTCAAGGGGCGCCTGGGTTGGCTCAGTTGGTCGAGCATCTGACTTCAGCTGAGGTCGTGATCTCACAGTTCATTGGTTCAAACCCCACACTGGGCTTGCAGATGTCCTCTGTCCTCCTCTCTGTCCCTTCCCCACCTGCACTCTCTCCAAAATAAACAAAACATTTAAAAATAAAAAGTAAAAGTTATTCTTTAAAAGAAAAAAAAAAGAAATGCACAACTCAAAAGAGAAATGGGCAAGAAATAAGAAATCAGAAACCAGAATTAGTAGAACCAGGAAAGCCTTGAAGAAAGGAAATTCTCTGATAAAGAGGCTGATTGACAGGGTTATAAGGGCACCATTTGTGCAAAATCATAGGAGACATCAAATACAGAAATGAAAGCATCAAAGAGAATGGAAGTGAATAAAAGATACTGAGAAAGGAACAGAGGAAGTCATAGATACCTGGGGGAGAAAAGAGGGAAAAGCTAACACCAAGACCTTCCCTCTTAAAACTAACAGATTTGGTTTATCTTTTAATGCTTATTTTTGAGAGAGAATGAGCACATGTGTGGGGGAAAGGCAGAGAGAGGTGGGGACAGAGGATACGAAGTGGGCTCTGTGCTGGCAGTAGACACCTTGACTCCAGGTTCAAATTCACAAACTGTGAAATCATGACCTGAGCTGAAGATGGGCGCTTAACTGACTGAGGTACTGAGGCGTCCCTAGAACGAATACATTAAAAAAAGAAGAAGAAAAACTTTTCTGATGTTGCATACCCTCCCCCCCACACCACCAAAAGAAGCCAATTTATATCCAATGGAGAGAAAAATCAACTTACAGTCTACATCCCCATCAAATATACAAAGCAAGGCAATATATTTTAAAGACTCATCATACCAGTACTTTCTGTTCACCTAGATGTCCATGTATGAAGGCAGTAGAAAAAGAGTATTAAATATGCAACACTCAGAAGGAGTCCTGATTCTGTCACTGGGAGTCATTTAGAGAGGAACTCTGCCCAACAAGAGATGACTAGGGAAGTTTTAACTTTTGAACAGCTGCTCATCATTGAATATACTTCATTGCAGATCAAAGACAAAAGTCTGGGAGTGGAGCTGGTGGGAAAAATAGGATGTAAATGGCATTCGTTTCACTTGGTGAAAACAATACTATAAGAAGTGGCAGGTGGAGACAGAAAAGAAGAGAAAATAGAATAATGTCAAAAGGCTGAGGTTGGGAGATCACTTAAAATTTAAATTTTTTTAAATGTCTTTTCAATTTATTTGAGTGAGAGAGAGCGCGCGCGCCGAGTGGGAGGAAGGCAGAAAGGGAGATACAGAATTTGAAGCAGGTTCCAGGCTCTGAGCTGTCAGCACAGAGACCGATGCAGGGCTCGGACTCATGAACTATGAGAACATGACCTGGGCTGAAATCGGACGCTCTACCAACTGAGCCACCCAGGTGCCCCCATGGTTACTTTTGAGAGATAGAACATGCAAGCGGGGGAAGGGCAGAGATAGAGGAGGACAGTGGACCTGAAGGTGGCTCTGTGCTGACAACAGAGAGCTCAATACGGGGCTCAAACTCATGAACCGCTAGGCCGTGAACCGAGCCAAAGTCGGACACTCAACTAGCTGAGCCACCCAGGTGCCCCAAGATCACTTAAATCTTAGAAAGCAAATGTTGAAATTTTGGCAAATTAATATAGAACCAAACATGCCCAAAAACTTTTGAAGCAATGTTCGGCCCTACGTATACAACCTTTCTAAACATCAAACACACATTCAGGCACACATATGTATTCTTCCCCATAGGGTATGTATAGCCTAAAAGATACAGAGACTCAGCATTAAGTACAAGAGAACTAAGAACATTTACATTACTTTATATCCAGATCCACCAAATCAATCACGACGGAGATGGATTAGATCACTGAAGGAAAATCATTCACCAGTCCACAGTGATTGTCAAAACAAACACTTCAATACTATAGAATGGGGAGGGAATGTTCTTTTCCACAGCACAATGCCAGCAAATACACATACACAGGAGTGATAAAATAGAGCTTTCCAATATGAAAACACAGCAGGGATCACTGAAAGATGGTAAAATTGGAGACAGACAGACTTTAGAGAGAGGATCTTCATACATTCTCAGAGTACCACCACAAATAGAAAAGCAGGTGTCTTCCCACGAAATATCTGAAAGCCCCCCCGCCCCAAAGGTAAGCAAGGCGATGGGCAAACTGGATGATCTCGGCCTCTGGGTGGGCTGAGCTGGGACATACACAGTGTTAACTAGGGAACGCCCAGAAAATAGGTAGCCTGAATTTAATCAGGAGGAAGTGATCAGACAACTGCAGGATGTAGACCATCAAGCCAGACATCGGACCTGTCCCCTGTAGACAAGGAAGTGTCACCACCACCAGAAACAGCCACAGAAAGGTGAGGAGAAGTTTGGGGTCCAAAGGACTACAAAATTACAATAATGCCATCTTTTCAGTTCTTCAGAACCTCAAATATCTCTTCTCCCTTTTGTCATCGTATTTGTGGTGTGGACACTGGCTGTTTGAAGAAAGACAGGCTGGATGTCTTGTTCAATGGTCAAAATTCTGCAGTTGTCTGATAACTACCTCGTGCTCTAATTCAGGCTAAGCCTCTTCAGCAAGATCACCACGTAGTTAATGCCATCTGCTCCCAGCATGGCCCATCTGGTGGCCCAGTGTCCACTTTGACACTTGGTCTTTTTCCATGTTGCTCCTGACTCCACTTATCTGCAGGATGGAATGAAGAGAGGCAAGACTGAATGAAGGTCTCTCAAAACTGCATGTGATCTGGGCATTGGTCTCCTCAGTGATCTATCACAACTGGAGGCAGAAGGGCGAGAATTCGTCTCATCAAGCCATGTAGTTATCCATTTGATTTGCTGTAATAGATCCTCAAAGAGGTAAGACTAAAGAGGCAGAGGTAGATATGTCTGTCACTCTGGTATTCCCCAAAGGAGAGATCAGGGGAAGCAGAGCCTTTCAGGGACTGACAATTCACCTAGTGCAACTGACTGCCGGGAATTGAAATTGAGGGATCATTAAGGGGACTTATCCACATAATACATGTAGACACACATCATGGCCAAAAAGATATGTTGAGACTGGAAAACGGATGAAGTAGGTATATTTGGTGGTGTCTGTTTTTCCCTTGAAATGTAGTCATTTAGTTGAACCATTGAAATAACAGCCCATGATCCTTCAGAGTTACGTGGGACGTATCGGGTCTGCTTCCTCCTCTTGATGGATCTGATTTTCTGCAAATAAATGCAGACAGGGCCAGTCACTTTCAGCAGATCCCTGCTGGTACATTAGTAATCCAGTGTTCAGTGCCTCCCAGGGACTCAGATGTGCTCAGCGAGGACACAGGGTTAGTGAGTGGACTACTTCAGGGTGCCTCAGATAGTGTGACAACCGGCTTGAGCCACTGTGAAAAATGTGCGTTACCCAAACGATCATCATCACAATTTCCTCTGTTTTGACTCCGTGCAAACACTTTAAATTCTCTTTTTTGCACACATTCTGGGGAGCCAGCCTCCCTGCTTTCTGAAAGGATTATTGCAGTTCTCAATCTTCTCTCCTGAGATACCTGGTTGTTGATGGCTTCGTGGGATTTCTACTCTGAGATGGAGCAGACAGCATGCAAGTACAAACCTCAGATTAAAATGAGTCTTTGGAGCTAACAGAAACGTTGGTGCAATTCAGGTGACCAGGGAATGACAAGGCTCTTCTGGAAACACAAACAGGCTAACAGTAGAGGCACTTATGGTTGGTTTTCAGATGAGGCTTAGGAAGACAAGCCCAACTAAAGAGACAGAGAATGAGGCTAAGAACAGTAAAGCCAAGGTTAAATCTTTAACCCTAGACAAGGATTCCAGCTGACTGTGGCAGGCATTGATTCTCAAATGATCTGGCTCGGAGACGAATGTGGAGCATGAGAGGTGAGAAGAGACACATTCAAATTAGGTCTGACAGAAACCTTCCATGGCCGTGTTCCTGAGGTGAGCTGTGTTTGTCATGCTGGCCTTGGGTCCAAGGACCTGACAGTGAAGCCGAGGGGACATGGGCATGTCCTGGGACTAGGAAGAGAGACCCACATCTTGTCTGTGCTTGAAACTCCATCCTAGAGCCTGGCTCAGGTCAACATGTGTGTACCTTGCCTGCACACAGGATGAGCTCTCTCACACATGTGGGGTACAAAGAACAGGACACGTACCTGGGAGTCCAGCTGGAGCTTCGTCACCTTGACAGTGGAGTACTCACTGGCCGTTTTGAGAGGAGAAGGTAAGAAGATGGCGGCACGCCTGTAAGGCCAGTAGGAGTCAGACAGGTCAGAAAGAACAGAATACATCAAGTAGCGTTCATCCAGAGTCCCAGGTGAAGTCCTCCTTCACCACCTCTAGCAGCTGTCTACTGAGCCTGCGGGGTGAGGACAACAGAAGATTAACCTAGGAAGGATCTGAAATCATAGGTCCTGTCTGGCTTTGATGGAAGGCAGGAGGCATTTTCAAGAAGGCACAGAGAGTGACTCATTAATGAGAGAACTCTATTCTTTTTTGTGGGACAAGGTGTGTTTGTCACAGGGGTGGCAGATAGAAAGGACAATAAGCGTTCTGTACACTGGCCACATAGCAAGCTGATGAGGAAAGACCCTGAATTACCTCTGTGCCATCCAGTCCTGACTCACAACACACGGAGTCACAGAACAGTGGCTTTCCTCGTTCCGTTAAAACGCCATTGAGTTCTGCATGTCATGGCCAATGCGTGCAGCTTGTAGGGTGGGCTACGGTCTCAGAATTCTCATGCCATGAAGGCCTCTCTGTCTCAAGATCATGGCATGATAGAACATGGTAGTGTACGGACATTCTTGCTCTGAAATACCAACATGCTAATACTAAAATGCCAACATGCTAAATCTAACAGGCAGAAAGTGAATTGCCTCTCTCTCGAAAGCAGGGGAGAATGAGTGAGTGCAGGAGGCAGTAGATGGGGCACCTAAGTGGCTCAGTTAGGTGAGCTTCGACTCGGCTCAGGTCATGATCTCCTGGTTTGGGAGTTCAAGCCCCCGCAGCAGGCTCCCTGCTGTCTGTGCAGAGCCCACTTCGGATCCCATGTCCCTCTCTCTCTGCCCACCCACTCTAACTCAAAGCAGGTACCATGACAGTAGCAGTTTCCCAGGGGAGGAATCTGAGGCACGGAAATAGGGGCAGCATGGGTTGGAGCCCAGGAAGAAGGGCCCAGAGCCTACGCTCTTCGCCCCAAACTGTGTTACCTCTACCCAAAGCTCTTGGGTGATGTCTTTGGTCATCGTCTTCACAAGTGGTTTCCCACACTTCAGTTATGATTATCAGGAAAGATGCAGATGAAACTTTGCTTGTCCTTTCCCGGAAGCGCATCATCTCTTCACTTTGTTAAAGAGCTGATTTCCAATGTTACTTTTCTCCCCATCACTCATTTGTAATTACACCTCCCCTTGTTTTATGGAAAATACATGGTAAGAAAATGATAACAGTTCAGGTTCAGAGTGGTCAGGATTCCTTCTAATTGCTCCACTGTCCACGTGCCCTTTTGTCAGGATTCCTCCCGTCACGGTAGCCCCCTTAGTGAACAGGCAGCTGAGCTCCCCATTTCACGTCCGCTGTGGGGAGGGCCAGCCCCACACGCCGGCTTGGGTGGTTCCTGAGGCTGTGGTCCCCCTGCTCACCTTCATTCTCACTTGGCCACTTGGCTCACGGCCCAGGCCTGGCCCTGCTGGCTATCCTGCACCCTTGACGGTTCCCCAGCTCAGGGAGAGACACAGGAGGTAGCACGGATTGTCTGATGTGCCCTGAAACGCCCTGTAGCTCGCCACAGGGTGTCAAATGCCTTCTGGGACTCAGGAAGCAGAGCCTGTGCCCAGGAAGCATGGCTTCCCTTTCCTCAGGGGAGTTGCTATCTGGACAGCATCTCTCACGGATACCGCAGTTTCAGGGAAGGCAGAGCTATCTTCCGGCTCCTCAAAAGCTGGTCATGGCACCTGTTCCGCACCCCCCGCCTCATGTTTACCATCAGCATATTCCCCAGTGTAACCACCTCGGTGCTTTGCCAATGGCACCTCAGAGAAGCATGACCTGATGGATTTGTCCCAGACACTTAGGCTGACAATGATGCAGGATCTGACACATACAGAGAGGATCCTGAGAGGACCAGGCATTTCTGGGGCTGCGCCAGGAATCAGTAACTGGAATTAATAACTGATCCTACCCTGTAGGGCACTGAAAACCTGGAGAAATTGCTAATCTCTTTTTCCCCATTCTTCCATCCTCAGCAAACTGAGGGTAAAACCCCCACTTCTACTGGGGCGCCCGGGTGGTTTAGTCTGCTCAGTGTCCAGCTCTTGATTTTGGCTCAGGTCATGAACTCATGGTTCCTTAGATGGAGCCCCACATCAGCCTCTGTGGTGACAGCACCGAGCCTGCTTGGGATTCTCGCTTTCTCCCCTCCCTCTCTCCTCACTCCGACTAGCATTTTGTCTTTCTCAAAATCAATCAATAAACATTAAAAAAAATACCCACTTCTACCTTTCCGGGTTTTTCTGGTCAGAATGAAGTTTATCATGAGNTTTTTATGTGTGTATAAAAACATCAAGGCAGAAATCGTTTCCCAACCAGTTTTATTAAAAGGCTGTCATGAAGTCATTCAACATTTCTTTAAGGTGAAACAGACCTTAGGCTTTCAAGTAAGTGAAAGATTCCAAAGTCTTTGACTGTCATGATGTTCTTCTCAGGGTCTCTCTAGTTTTTTGTTTATCCATTCAAAAGTGTAGGACACAAGGAGAGTATAATCCTAAGTAAATAATTTTGAAAAATGTTTTGTCCTGAGTCTCACCATTCTTCTGGCTGTTTCCCTGTGTTATGAGGCTTGCTTATCCCTTACTGGGGCAACATTTTGGTTTTCATTAAACTGATGTTGGATACCCCTATGTCCTAGACCCCACCTCTATGTGTGGGTTGCTTTCGTTGTTGTTTTTATGATGTCACTAAACACCATATTTTATACTTGTCTCTAATGGATTTCATGTGCCTCTCACAACATCTCTTTCAGAACTGTCAAATGATTGATTTATACATATGTCCTTGAATACATGCAGTGACCACGTACTTTGGAAAGAGCCGTAAATTTGATGCTATTTGATTATGTTCATTTGGCTTACCCACATTTTAAAAAAATGTTTTATGGGGCGCCTGGGTACCTTAGTCGGTTAAGCGACCGACTTTCGCTTAGGTCATGATCTCGCGGTTCGTGGGTTCCAGCCTCGTGTCGGGCTCTGTGCTGACTGCCAGCTCAGAGCCTGGAGCCTGTTTCAGTCTGTGACTCCCTCTCTCTCTGACCCTCCCTTGCTCACGCTGTCTCTCTCTCTCTCCTAGAAATAAATAAAAATATTTAAAAAAATACTAAAAAATAAATAAATAAATAAATAAATAAATGTTTTATTTGAGAGAGAGAGAGCATGAGCAGGGGAGGGTCAGAGAGACAGTGAGACACAGAATCTGAAACAGGCTCCAGGCTCTGAGCTATCTGTCAGCACAGAGCCAGACGTGGGGCTCAAACCCACAAACCGTGAGGTCATGACCTGAGCCGAAGTCGGATGCTTAACCGACTGAGCCACCCAGGCGCCCAACACTGTGACTCTTGATCCTAGGGTTGTAAGTTCGAGCCCATGTAGGTGTAGAGATTACTAAAAATGAAATTAAAAACAACAAAAAGACAGTTGAGCCCAAAAATCATGTCTCCATATCTACAGCTAAGTGACATCATAGCATCAGAATTTCTGTTGGCCTCAACATTACAGGACTCTCCTATGTCACGTGCAGAAGGAGATGCTATATTTCTTTCAGTGATTAGTCAATATCAAGATGTCATCATCCCATCCAATTGAATGTGTGCTGTTCGAAATGCATTTCTCTGGATTGTGCGGCAAAGGCCAATCACAGTTTGGTGTCTGGCAGTTTTGGTAAAGCACATATAGGATTTGGCAGGTTCCTTCCATCCGGTCTCCTTCACACGGGTGCCTGGCCCTTCCCTTCCTTCCTCTTCCCGTGACACTGTGGAACGCTGGTCTCCACTCCTTCCCCGTGGTGAGCGAAAGACTCACATGACATCTTTTTCCCCCGGAAATCCTGCTCCTTGTATCTGTGCTAAACAGTCACACCTTTTGGGTCTTTCTTCTCCTTTTGCTCCCTTAAATTTTTGCCTGAGATTTCCAGAAGATATCCGTGGCATGATTTTGTGAATCTTGTTGTTCTTGTTCCTACTATTACCCTTTTCATTTTCAAGAGCTGTTTTTCTACACCAGTCTCATAATGAGGGAGCATCCAAGGACCGAGGCCTTAGAATCCACACTAGGCCTAAACCGAGAGGGTGACGAGGTCACTTGCTGCCTGGTAGGCCAGCTGCCCACTGGCCAGGATGATGAGAAGGGCAGGGGGAGGTGTGTCGGGGGGAGCATCATCAGAAGGAAGGTGGCAGCCGAGGAGGCCATGTAAAGGGGCCTGTCTTCTGTAGATGAGGCAGTGACAGTGCCTGCTGTTTAGGCTTCTGCTGCTCACACTCTAGGACCTACTACTCTAGGACTCCTAACAGATTTGACTGTGAGTCCTGTGTAGAAGCGCTCGTTTGTGCGCATGCGCATGTGTGCGTGGACAGGCACAGGCACGTCCTAGACACCGTGAATGTACAGTGTGAAGAATACAAGGCTGTGCCCGGGCAGCACAGCCCGTGCTTCTGTATAGGGTCCTGTCGGCATTCAAAAGTGGCCATGTGTTTTCAAGATAAGATTGCGCTCTTGGACTTCGTATTTTCTTGGTGAATTCTGTGCACGTGTCATGACAGGAATGTTAGCAACATGTTTGGCCATGAAGGCTACTGAATCCTTAGCCCACCAACATCGTTAAGTCTTACCTCATAGGAAGTTTTACTCACATTTTTCGAGGATAAAATTGGGAGGTGTCGGCAATGCAACAGGAAGTCTGAGGCCAATAACACTATTTGCAGGAAACTTTTTCCCACATTATGACATGTTCTGGCCCATCTTGACCATGTGTGGTGTCTGTGTGGCATATGAGGCTGTCACTTATACCGTATGAAACTGTTTAGGGTCATCTCCTCTGCTGATACTTACATAACTGACGTGACAGTCTGTGAGGAACGAGGTCACATCAATACGTAGATTCTAAGTCTGATTCCCCAGAGAGTTCTTCATGCACCACATACGTCCTACTATAAGCATGTCATAGGTAAGAACTCTCCCAGTAGGAAGTGCCATTAGTATATTTGTCAAGAGGTTCCTCACAGATGTTTACAAGGAAAACTGACTGGGGCATGTCTGTTTTTCCAGGCCAGCCCCACCGAAGGGAGATAATAACAACTAAAAGGAACACGTTTCTCTTTTATTCCCCAATTGTCTAGGTGGAGGGGTACTTGGGTGGCTCAGTTGGTTAGGCCACTGACACTTTTGAGCTCGGGTCATGATCTCATGATTCATGGGATCCAGCCCTGCGCTGGGCTCCGCTCTGACAGTGGGAAGCCTTTTGGGATTCTCTCTCCTCTCTCTCTGCCCCCCTTTCAAAATAAATAAGGAAACATTAAAAAAATGGTCTAGGTGGAGCTCTTAGGCACAGCTTATAAGTCAGCAGGAATTCAAGTTTATTTCTCTGAGAAAAGGTACAGTGATACTCTCAGCACTGTTCATTAGTCAGTACTAGAGATCATATTTTAATAATATGCATATTACCCTAAGAAAGAACATGATCCTCTCTGGAGTGAACCCACTTATGAGCAGGCTTTCAGTTTGCTACCTGCCCCCCACCCCCCCACCGTTTCCCTTTATTACCTGTTGGATGAACATGCCTCCGCCCGTGAGGGACCCAGCTCAGAGGGTCTGTTTAACCTAGAGGAGGGGCCAAGGAGAAATGCATACGTGGCTAGAATGGGGCTACCTTCAGAGTGATCCATAATTTAGCTAGATGTAGTGATAAACCAGCCTAAAGTACCATTAGGAATAAGTACTGTCAAATATAGCCATACGGATTTTATATTTTTGTGTGTATTTGTTTTTTCTTTGTAGAAAGAGAGAAAGAGAGAGAGAGCCCACAGGTAGAGGAGAGGGGCAGAGGGAGAGAGAGACTCTGAAACAGGCTCCACACTCAATGTGGAGCCTGACATGGGCCTCGATCCCACTACCATGGGATCATGACCCGAGCCCAAATTAAGAGTTGGACGCTCAATCTACTGAGCCACCCAGGTGCCCCTGTGTTATGTTTTGATATCAACTTTCTTGTGCAAATATGTTTAGACTCAGGCAAGGGACCATGGGTTCAGACACAATGAAATAAAAACCATGTGAAGTGTAAAAGATATTTAAGTTATCAAAATCAGATTGAGGGATGTCTGAGTGGCTCAATCAATTGAGTGTCTGACTCTTGACGATGGCTGACATCATGATCTCATGGTTTGTGAGATCGAGCCCTGCGTTGGGCTCTGTGCTGGCACCTCCGAGCCTGTGTGGGATTCTCTCTCTCTGTCTCTCTCTGTCTCTCTCTCTGCCCCTCCACCACTCACGTGCTCTCATTGTCTCTGAAAAGAAAGAAACATTTAAAAAATTATACTGAGTTGTATAATTCCATTCTCCCTGAGCCCCTCCTTTCCACCTTCACAGCCTAGAAAACTTTTCAACAGAGTACCCACTTTCCATCAAATATAATCTAAGGACATAATAATTTGAGCTGCTAACCCAAACTTTCAATGGTTTCCCAAAACTTGCCTTAAATACCAGGTATTTCAATCGCTCATTCCCATGTCCGGTGAGGCTGCAGTGAGGGCGGTAAGTAAGTGGTATATCCAGGTAATTTCTGTTTCTTGGTCCACTTCCGTACTCTGTGTGTCAACTTTTGTCTGCTACCATGTGGTAGGGTCCCCTCCCTAAGGAAAGAAAAAAACACCCTCAAGGTAACCTGGCTATGCCCATAGGTGGCAACATTCTTCATGACCTTGTAACAAGAGACCACCTAATCAGACTGCATGTTTGTGTGTGTTGCCATATATGGGAGAAAAAGAAGTAAAAAATATATATATAAACGCCACATGGTGTTTGGGGCTCAGACCTTCGGGTAGGAAGCGAACTGAGCAGTGCCAGTAAGAATAAAGTTGCTTGCTGGAAAGAAAAGCCTCGGTGTCATGACTCTCTGTGTGAGAATCCTGCTACAACTGTACCTCTGACCGAACAGACGCAGAAAACCCAAAATATCTTTTTTGTTTTTGTTTTTGTTTTCCCTGAGAGAGAGCACATGTGGAGGAGGGGCAGAGAGACAGTGAGAGAGGATCAGAGAGGCTGACAGCAGGTAGACCAATGTGGGGCTTTAGGTCAGGTACCGTGAGATCATGACCTGAGTTGAACACAAAAGCCCAAACGACTGAGCCTCCCAGGCGCCCCTACAGTCATAATAAATGTTTTCATGTCCTCCTCTGGTGGGTCTCACATCTGCGTCAGCTCCGGGCTATTTTCAAAGGATTGATCTGTCACCTCATGAGGGGTCTTTCCCCATGTGAGCGCCCGCATGTCCCCTCTAATCCCTTGACAGGGTGGCCCCTCACGTGCTGGAGGTGGCTTCCAGGGAGGACCGGCTCCTGTGCTGAACTGGACACTTGACGTGGGTTTCCTGTGGCTGTGGTCCCACCTCGCCATAAACTTAGAGGCCGCGAAGACACACATTGTTTATCTGACAGTTCTGTGGGTGAAAAGTCCCAGAAAGGATCCCACCAGACGTGAGAGTGGCGATGTCGGCAGGCCACCCTCCCTCCTGGAGGCTCCAGGGGACCGAGAAAATTCACCAAGGGGAAGCTGGCTAACACGCAGCCGGGAGGGGCTGGCAAGGACGCCGGCGCCCCCCTCCTCCTGGTCCTTGCAGCCCCAAAGGGAGGAGGCGGATTGACCTTGCAGGGGCCTCACACTGCACAGGGACCCTCCGTTACTAACCTGGCTACAGTTAGAGACACTATCATCATCCCCCCAGGGAGAAGCCAGTGCACTACACACTCCCTGTCTACCCCAATGGACTTCTAGAAAGGCCTTCTGAACTGACCTCTTTTCTCAAAAACAAACAAACAAACAAACAAACAAACAACTACACCCCAAACCACGAACCTTAATATTCTCTGGACCTGCCTTGTGGTTTTGACTCAGCTTGTTTGTCCCACCGTTGCACTTCCCATTTCTTCCCGGATTCATCCCATTCCTGCGGGTAAAACAACTGGCAGTTTTCTTTATCAGGTGAAGACGATATGTGTCTCTTTGCCAGTGGTAGCTTTCCGAGTCCCCCACAGTCCGGGCTGGGCTGAGGCTGGAGCCCCCTGGGCGGGGGATTCAGTACTCCTCGGACCACCACACTATTAACTCAGGTGAGGACTAATGTTGGACGCCCCTCCCCTCACATCTCTTCTAATTTCCGCAGTTAAGTCAAACACCCCTCCAGCGCAGTGGAGACCAAGGCAGGTCTGAACCCCAGCGCGCTCCAGGGAGGACCCTACACTTGCCCAGGGACTGGTCTCTTCTGAGTAGGTGTCGCTTCGTTTCCCAGATCCGGCTTTTCTCTTCGCCAAAGGCGGACTCTGCCTGCGGAAATGTCCTCCAGGGGAAGCGCGCAGTGGGGGGCGAAGGCTGGGGGTGGGGGGTCAGAGCGCGGCGCCTAGGACCCCGGTAACCCCAGCTGTGAACTCGGAGCTGGGTCTGAGCGAGCAAACGGAAGGTTCCATGGCATCCGTCCCCGCCTCTACCCCGGACCAGGCGCGCCTCCCCCGGCGCCCACCAGGGGGCGCGGCGGCTCCTCCCCGGGATCGCAGCTGTGCACAAGCGGGCGCGGGCTGTTCTCAGCTGGGGGGGGGCCCCGGCGCGCAGGTGGGGGCCCGAGCGCCCAGAGCTTCCAGACGTTTGTTCCCTCTGCGCGGGTGTCCAGGCCCGGGGGATAGGGGGACTGGCCTGGGGCTGAGCCCCTCAGGTGGCGCCATCGTACTGTCTCCTCCAACCCAGGCTCTGAGCAGAGAGGGACGGCGAGAAAGAGAGCGAGGTGCGGGCGCTGCTCCGGCTGGGGCAAGTCCGTCCTCGGGTTCCTCTCAGGTGGCGCAGCGGGCCCGGCGCTGACCGCCCTGCGTGCGCCCCGACGGGCGGAGGGGGCGGGGCGGGAGCTGCAGGGACAGGGAAGCCGAGCGGTGACCAAATCACTGTGGAGGCGAGAAGACCCAGGAGACGGAAGGAGAGGAAGGAAGCGGGTCGGGAAGAGGGGGAGGACGAGGGGCGTCCCAGCTGAGCTCCGACGTGGGAGGGGACCGGGGCGCCGGAGACCGGCCTCGGCGAGCGGGCGGCGTGGCGGGGGTGAGTGGGGAGAGGCCGTTTGCGTCTGGACCCGGCACGGGGCGTGGCCTATGTAAATGAGGCAGCGGCGGGGGCCGTCGCGGGCGGTAGAATCCCGGGGCTGTGGAATCCCAGAGCCGCGGCTCGGATCGTCTCGGGAGACGTGTGTGGGGGGCGGTGAGGCGCGTAGAGACAGGAGCGGGTGCCGAGGGTTGTGGGGTGCGGGGCGGCGAGTGACCGTGTGTGTAGAGTGTGAGGCGTGTGAGGCTGCGTTGGGGCGGCGAGTGTGGCGATCATACTTACCTGGCAGGGGAGACACCATGATCAGGCAGGTGGTTCTCCCAGGGCGAGGCGAGCCCATTGCACTGCGGGCGCGCTGACGCCTGCGATTTCCCCACATGTGGGAAACTCGACTGCGGAATTTGTGGTAGTGGGGACTGCGTGCGCGCTCTCCCCTGGTTACTGGTGTTCTAAAGATTAGACCTACTTGCTTTTTGTTCGTGGTACTATGTTCGCTTTTTTTGTTTTCCTTCTACGTTTTGAAGCTAGTTAGAACTGAATACTCGTGGGAGACGTAAGCGCACAAGGAGACAAGAATCCGAATTTCCAGGCTCTTCTCACTCATGGCCAGTCCGAGTCCTGATCTAGGACATAGTTGGGTGCAACTTATATGCTTGTGATGATGTCTCAAGTCAGATGCTTATCTGATTGAGCCCCCAGCCGCCCCCCCCCCTCCGTTTCCGCACTTCTTAGTGATCACAGTTTCCGTGTTCTCTGCAGCAGGAGAAGTGGGGCTTCAGCTGTCAGACATCGCGTGTACTCCCCATTTTCTGCCTCGAGGCACAACTAGGCTCTAAGGAGCGAAAGGCAGGTCATTGTCATCCGTTCCCTAGAAGTTCGGAATTACGACAGCTCTCATTAAATCCCAAACAGGATAGAGCCCATATATTATAACCCTGTATCAGATACTAAATGTTAACTTTCCGTAGTTAGGAAAAGCGCAGAGATAAAATATGAAGTACAGTGAGCACTCTTATCTTGACGAAGTACATCCACCTTGGTTTGAAATCTGCCTGTTTTGTTCTCATGCTGGGAATAAACAATCTCAGATACAGAATCTCAGGCTCACAGATTCTCTGAACCTTTAGACGATGACACACAACAAGGCTACCTGATAATTCCAAACAGGCCCGACAAACATAAGGTCACTCTGCAAACTCCAACATCCCATCCACCCTCCTCTTTTCATAAGGAAACGGCTGCTAATTCTCACTCCAATCACAGAGGTGCCCGTGCAAACTGCCAGTGCTCAAGATAGAGCAAACCCTACTTCCTTCCTTCCTCCCCCACATCAACCAGCCACAGCCCTAATGTAACATGTGGTTCTTCCTAACACTCTCTTACTGAGCCCATGGGGTGTGTGATCTTTCTGGCAGCAATGATTATAACCCCCCCCCCCACTTGTTTAATGGGATGTATGTTCCTGATGATTTGGCTTAAGAGAAATCCTAAGGTTCTCCTAAGATTAGTTTATCCAAAGATTATGCCAGGAGGTCAGATTTCACTGGTGGTCACAATTTTTCACTCGTGGTGTGGGCAGATTTCCCCAAGGTGAATGTACTTCCTCACGGTAAGAGTGCTCACTGTACTTCATATTTTCTTATCTCTGCACTTTTCCTAACTACGGGATGTACCTGTCTTTCCTTCCAGGCCAGCCCACTGGAGGAAATGAGCACCAGCAAGGAACCCTGTTTCCGTTCTTTTCTTCAGATTGTCTAGGTGGAGATATTAGGCAGAACTTATAAATCAGCAGGGATCCAATTTTCTTCCTGTGAGAGACATGCAGTGGCTTCTCCCAGCATTGCTCATTGGGCAGGGCAAGATTTGGCAGAGAGAGAGAGAGACAGACAGACAGACAGACAGAGACAGAGAAGGGGAGAGACGCATGTTATTCTTAGCAATGCCATGAACCTCTTTAGAATCAGAAGCCACTTATGAGCATGCCTTATGTAACCAACCTCTCCCCATCTCCCTTTATTACCTGTTTGACCTGCATCCTTCCCCCGGGGAGGGAGCCATCTCAGAGGGTCTGCTTAACCTAGAGGTGGGGTCAAGGAGAAGTGCACACATGGCTAGAATGGGCTGCCTTCAGAGTCAGCCATGACGTGGCTACATGCAGTTAGAAATCAGCCTGATGACCATTAGGAATAAGCAGGGCCAAATGTAATGGTATGGATGTTGGGAGCCATTCTGAGCCCACTAGTTGAGAAAACTCCTGGTGAGGTTAAAGCAAGTTTGCACGGTCTCTTGCCAATCAGATGATGACCGATATCCACCCCCACTCAATTATTTCTGCTTGAGCACTGACCCCCTAAGGTACCTTGTTGATCAATATCGGGAGTGACTTGTCCCCTTATTCCGGCCCTGCTATGATGATTGCACCTTGTGAAGGAACTTATTGTGGGAACTTCTTCTTTTGATTACGGGAACAGACATCATGTCTCCAGAAGGTCCTGTTTCCCTCCATACTTTCCCTTGAGCTATGAACAGGCTAATGACCCTTACTCATAAAAGATTCACCTTTACATGTATAATTCTGTTTCTACCGTTGCATTAGTCCAAGATGTTCATACAGCTCAACATGTAAATCAACTAACCAAAAATGTCTCTCATGCCCTNGAAAATCAAGTCTTGCCCGGAGACAAAGAGCCTAACTTAGAGAGAAGGAACAGATGAGGGCAGAAGATAAGTTAGTACATACACCTTTACTAACTGATGGTGCATAGCAGCCCCTTCCCTAAGGCCTACTTTCCACAAACACCTTCCCTTACCCTGGCAGCTGTGATGAGGATGGATAAGAGTATCTACAAACCTATGACTTAATCTTAGTGTTATTAAACTGTGAACACCTTGTTATTTTCTTAGTTACTCAACCTCACTATAATTGGGGCAGTTCTGCAAGAAGACTTCTGTAAAACCTGTTTCTGTACATTTTCCAAAAACATCTTATCACAAAGAGCTATCCATTGTAAAAATTCCATTTCCTGATGCCATGTTAACATTTGACCTATAAATAAAGACACCAAAACCGACAGGACGGAGATGCCTGCCTGGTGATCAGAAAGGATCTCGGGGCTCTCTCACTCTCTCTCTCTCTCGCTGACACCGTCCATCCTTCAGAGACCCCTGGACCTGACGGAGCCGGCCTCTGACATATGGATTTTATGTTTTGTATTGATATCAACTTTCTGGTACAAATACGTTTAGACTTAGGCATGGGAGCATTGGGTCAGACATAATGAAAGAAAGTGTGTCAAGTGTGGAAGATACGAAGTTAACAAAGTTACATTGAGTTCTAAAATTGTTTTATCGCTCAGCTCCTCATTTCCACCCTCAGAACCTATAATCTTCTTAACAGTCTTAGCCTGCCATGGAATTCAATCTGAGGAAACAACTGAAACTATTGACCCAAACTTTCTATTTTTTTCCCCATAACCTGTGTTGAATCCCAGGTATTCAAATGCACATTCCCATGTCAGTGAGGGTGGTAAGTTGTGGTATATCAAGGTAATATTATGTTTCTTGGTCTACTTCTATACTCCACGTGTCAACTGTTGTCTGCCAGGGCACCTCTGCCCAGACACAGGAAACCCAACAAATCTCAACAGTATACGGGTCTCTGCGTTGATCTTGAAAAATGTCAGGCAACATGTAGGATTGTCTCATGGCTCAGAATGGCTCTGGATCTGCAAGGATGAGGGAGTCACCACATCAGTTCCTTAGGGGCCGTAACTCCAGATTCCTGATGCGGGGACCTCATGGTGGCCAAGCACATACCACGATTTGCACGTTAGCAAACATGTCTATGAATCTGTGAAATGCCTTCAGTGTGTTCCAGTCCCCCTGGGTGTGTTTCCTGAGTTCCCGTGCTGTGTGAGCCCCCTTTCCCCAACCCGTAGGGGTCCCTCTGAGACCCCCTGGGACCCCAACTGAAATCCCCCTGTGATTGTGTTTTTTGAATAGAATCTCTGCTTCCAAGTATATTTCTTGAGGGGAAGACACATAATGAACAGCAGGCTCCAGGCTCTGAGCCTGGGGAGAGCTCAAACTCAAGAACCTTGAGATGATGACCTGGGCCCCAATGAGATGCTCCAGCACTGATCTACGCAGGCGCTTGTGGAGTGTTTTTACTTTTTTTTCCAGACACCTGTGGGAAGCACTGCCCTTAGCTCCGAGGCAACCCTGCTGCAGTGAGAGCGCGGAGGCCTTGAAAACTAAGTGCAGAAACGTGGGGGCGGCTGGAGGGTCAGTCAGCTGAGCATCTGACTTAGAGCATCACAAGCATGTGAGATGCACCCAACTATGTCCCAGCTCAGGACTCGGACTAGCCATGAGTGAGAAGAGCCTGGAAATTCGGATTCTTATCTCCGCTTACGTCTCCCACGAGTATTCAGTTCTAACTAGTTTCAAAAC
>NW_027530992.1:49442-54639 GCF_008692635.1 Crocuta crocuta | reverse complement strand
ATATATGGGTTTAGAGTCATTTTGTCGTTTGTGGGATTCATGCTTCTGGTATTTTCTCTAGCATCTTGTGNGTTTAGAGTCATTTTGTCGTTTGTGGGATTCATGCTTCTGGTATTTTCTCTAGCATCTTGTGTTCCTTGCAACATTTCCCTCAGAGAGTCCCCCTCAGGATTTCTTATAGAGCTGGATTAGTGGTGACAAATTCTTTCCATTTTTGTTTATTTGGAAAGACTTTTATCTCTCCTTCTATTCTGAATGAAAGGCTTGCTGGATTGAGGATTCTTAGCTGCCTATTTTTTTCTGTTCATCATAGTGAAGATCTCCTACCATTCCTTTCTGGCCTGCCAAGTTTCAGTAGTTAGGTCTGTCACCACTCTGATAGGTTTCCCTTTGTATGCTAGAGCCCTTTTATCCCTAGCTGTTTTCAAAATTCTCTACTTGTCCGTATATTTTGCCAGTTTCACTATGATATGTTGTGCAGAAAATGGATTCAACTTACGTCTGAGGGGAGTTCTCTGTGCCTCTTGAATTTCACAGTCTACTTCCCTCCCCAGGTTGGGGGAGTTCTCTGCTATAATTTGTTCCAGGACTCCTTCAGCACCTTACCCTCTCTCTTCCTCTTCTGGGATTCCTAGGATACGGATATTATTCTATTTGATTGTATCGCTGAGCTCTCGAACTCTTCTTTCATGTTCCTGATTCAGTTTTTCTCTCTTTTTCTCAGATTCTTCTTTTTCTATAATTGTGTCTTCTAAATCACTTATTCTCTTTTCTGCCTCTTCAATCCATGCATTGGATGCCTCCAGTTTATTATGTATCTCATTTATCGCATTTTTAAATTCATCATAACTATGTTTAAGCTCCATAGCGTTTGTAGCCATAGTTTCTCTGATATCCTCCATGCTTTTTATTCAATCCTAGTGATTAATTTTATGATTATTGTTCTAAATTCTTGGTCAGTTATTTTGCTTATATCTATTTTGAGTAGTTCTTTAGCTGTCAATTTTTCCTGGAATTTCTTTGTAGGAGAACTTTTTCTTTTCATCATTTTGATTAGCTTTCGATCTCTTGTTAGTTTTAAAAGCTTGTTATGCACTCTGCACCTGTGAGCGCTGCTGTACCAGAGAAGGCTCTTTGACTGTCCAGGGCCTGTCCGTTCAGAAAGTGTTCTTTAATGGTATCTCTTGGCCTCTCTTGTTGAGACCTTGGTTATTTTATTTTCCTACTCGTGCTGGTATTTGGGACTCTCCACCATGTGTACTTTGGCTTGTTTGTTGAGGTAGCCCTGGAAAAGAAAACAGACAGACAAACACACAGGGAACAAAGGCACACAAAAGCACAGACAAATCCAACAAACATACAAACAAACTATATTTTAAAACAAAGATGTTAACAAGAGATAAAGAAGGACATTATATCATAATTAAGTAGTCTATCCACCAAGAAGAGCTAACAATTGTAAATATTTAAGCCCCAAATATGAATGTTTCCAAATATATAATGAGCTAATCACAAACATAAACTCATTGATAATAACACTATTATGTAGGAGATTTTATTACTCCACTTAAGGAATGGACAGAACATCTAAGCAGAAAATCAACAAGGAAACAGTCTTTTTGATACACTGACCAGATAGACTTAGATATATTCAGAACATTCCATCATAATGCAGCAGAATACACATTCTTCTTGAGCACACATGAAACATTATCCAGGAGAGGTCACATATTGGGTCCCAAGTGAGTCCTCAACAGGCACAAAAGTTTGAGATCATACCATGCATATTTTGAGATCACAGTGCTATTAAACTTGAAATCAAACACAAGAAAAAATTTGGAAAGCCCTCAAGTCCAAGGAGGTTAAAGAATATCCTACTAAAAAAATAAGTGGGTTCCCCAGGAAATTAAAGAAGAAATTTAAAAAAATACATGGACCCCAATGAAAATGAAAACATGACAGCCCAAAACCTTTGGGATGCAGCAAAGACTGTCCTAAGGGGAAGTACATTGTAATTCTGGCATATCTCAAGAAACAAGAGAAGTCCCAAATACACCACCTAAGCTTACACCTAAAGAAACTGGAAAAGGTGCAGCAAATCAAGTCCAAAGCCAGCAGAAGAGGGGAAATAATAAAGATTAGAGCAGACATAAACAGTATAGAGTAAAAAAGGAAGAATAGATCAATGAAATTAAGGGCTGCTTTTTTGAAAGAATAAGCAAATTGAAAACCTCTAGCCAGACCTCTCGTAAAGAAAACAGAGATGGCCTAAATAGAATGAAAGAGAAGAGATCAGAGCCAACATCACAGAAATACAAACAATTATAAAAGAATACTTTGAAAAATTATATGGCAACAAACAGGACGATCTGGAAGAAATGGACAAATTCCTAAGTGCCGGAGGCCGGCTCTAGCAGGTCCAGGGGTTCCCTGAAGGATGGACGGTGTTGGCTAGGGAGGGATGAGAGAGCCACGAGAATGTTTCTGGTCACCAGGCAGGTATCTCTGCTCTGACTGGGGCTCAACTTTATTTTATAATTAAGTGTTTGGAGGACAGCACAGAAGTGGCATTTGCTTTAGGCAATGATTTCTGATGAAAAATTTCTTTGATATGTAAGAATTTCCCAGAACATAGATTTGTAGAAGACTCCTACATAACCTTTATCAATAGTGGTTGAGGTAGGTGATTTAGATATTTATCCTATGGGGAAGGAAGGTATCTTAGCATACAAGACCATGTTTTTAGCGTAAAATGGTGAAGTTTAGTTCTTTGTGTGTAGGGGTCAATAGCTTGTTTAAGGAGAAGTGTTAAGAAAAACAGGGCTTTCAGGAAACACCTTTGCTCCCATAATCACAAAAGAAGAAGTTCCTCAATAGGTTCCTTCACAGGGTGCAATCAACATATTCAAGGCCAGAATAAGTCACTCCGAATACTGATCACAAATGCCTTGGGGGAGTGGTGCTCCAAGCAGAAACAATTGAGTGGGGGTGGATATCTGCCCTTAACTCTAAATTAGGCTCTTTGTCTCAGGGCCAGACTCAATTGTAACTCTTGTGTTTTTAGCCCCCTTTATTATGTAAGTCCTGGATTTGCAAGACCCATAGGAAGAGCCTTTTGACAGTCATCCAAAATGCTTTCATCTAAAATCTCTTTTGAAAAGGCAGGAATAGGCTTTTCCTTATGAGGAATCTGTGTGGGGAATATCGGTCTGATTTGGAATAATGTGAGGCCTGGTCAATACCAGCAGTCTCATCTCCAACATGATCCAGTAGTTGCAGAAGGAGATGCCAGTTTTGCTTCTCATGGCAGGAGCTGTGCAAAGCTGCCATTTCCTCGCAGTGACTGTCATCCAGTGAGGCCAGTGCGGCTCCCAGCACCTAAGACACCCACACACCACCAAAACTAAAACAGGAAGAAATAGAAACTTGAACATACCTATAACCAGCAAAGACATTGAACTAGTTATCAAAAATGTCACAAAAAAATAAAAGTCCTGGGCCAGATAGCTTCCTAGGGGAATTCTACCAGAATTTAAAGAAGACAACACCTATTCTCCTCAAAATTCTCCAAAAAATAGAGATGGAAAGAGAGCTTCCAAAGTCATTCTATGAAGCCAGTATTACACTAATCCCAAAAACAGACAAAGACCACAACAAAAAGGAGAATTACAGGCCAGTTTCCCTGAGGAATCTAGATGCAAAATTTCTCAACAAGATACTAGCAAATAGAATTCAACAGTACATTAGAAGAATTATTCAGCATGACCAAATGGAATTTATTCCTGGGCTGCAGGGCTGGTTAAATATTCACCAATCAACCAACCTGATACACTACGTTATTAAAAGATAGGATAAGAACCATATGATCGTTTCAGTAGATGCAGAAAACACATTTGACAAACATAGCTTATTTTCTTGATAAAAAAAAAACTCAAGAAAGTAGGGATAGAAAGAACATACCTTAACATCATAAAAGTGATATATGAAAGGCCCACAGCTAATATCATTCTCAAAGGGGAAAAACTGAGACACACCAAAAATGAAGCAGCAATAAGAGATATCAAGGAATCTATCCCATTTACAATTGCACCAAATACCATAAGATACCTAGAAATAAACCTAACCAAAGATGTAAAAGATCTGTACACTGAAAACTATAGAAAATTTATGAAAGAAATTGAGGAAGACATAAGAAATGGAAAAACTTTCCATGTTCATGGATTGGAAGAACAAATATTATTAAAATATCTATACTACCCAAAGCAACCTGTATATTCAATGCAATCCCTATCAAAATAAAAACATTCTTCACAGAGCTAGAAGAAACAACCCTAAAATTTATGTGAAACCAGAAAATATCATGAATAGCCAAAGTATTGTTGAGAAAGAAAACCAAAGCTGGAGACATCACAATTCCAGACTTCAAGAGGCATAACAAAGTTGTCATTATCAAGACACTATGGTACTGGAACAAAAACAGACACATAGACCAATGGAATAGAATAGGTAATCCAGAAATGAACACACAAATATATAGCCAACTAATCTTTGACAAAGCTGGAAAGAGTATCCAACAGGAAAAAAAAAAGTCTCTTCAGCAAATGGTGCTGGGAAAACTGGATAGTGACATGCAGAAGAATGAAACTGAACCACTTTCTTAAACCATACACAAAAATAAATTCAACATTGATGAAAGACCTAAATGTGAGATAGGAAACCATAAAAATCATACAGGAGAAAACTGGCAACAACCTCTTTGATCTCAGCCACAGAAACTAATTACTTGACAGGTTTCTGGAGGCAAGGGAAATAAAAACAAAAATGGACTACTGCAACCTCATCAAGATAAAAAAAAAGTTCTGCATAGCAAAGGAACTAAAAGACAACAAACAGAATGGCACAAGATATTTGCAAATGACATATCAGATAAAAGGGTAGTATCCAAACTTGGGTTACTTACCAAACTCAACACCCAAAAAACAAATAATCCAATCAAGAAATGGGCAGAAGAAATGACTAGACATTTTTCCAAAGAAGACATCCAGATGGCTCACAGACACATGAAAAAATGCTCTACATCACTAATAATCAGATAAAAATAAATCAACACCACGATGAGATTCCACCTCATACCTGTCACAATGGCTCAAATGAACAACTCAGGAAACAACAGATGTTGGTGAGTGTGCAGAGAAAG
>NW_027530992.1:47612-49437 GCF_008692635.1 Crocuta crocuta | reverse complement strand
ACCCCCACGTTTGTAACAGAACTATCAACAATAGCCAAATTATGAAAGGAGCCCAAATACCAACTGACTGATGAATGGATAAAGATGTGATATATGTATATACATACATATATACATACATACACATATAATGGAATACTATACAGAAATGAAAACAAATGAAATCTTGCCATTTTGTGGGTCACCTGGGTAGCTCAGTTGGTTAAGCGTCTGACTTCAGCTCAGGTCATGATCTTGNCTCAGAAGAAAGGAAGGAAGGAAGGAAGGAAGGAAGGAAGGAAGGAAGGAAGGAAGGAAGGAAGGAAGGAAGGAAGGAAAGAAAGAAACATACATTAAAAAAAGAAATCTTGCCATTTTGCAACAATGTGTATGGAACTAGAGGGTGTTATGGAAAGTAAAGTAAGTCAGAGTAATACAAATATCATATTATTTCACTCATACGTGGAATTTGAAAAACACAACAGATGAACATACAGAATTGGAAGGAAAATAAGATAAAAACAGAGAGGGAGGAAAACCATAAGAAACTCTTAAATACAGAGAATAAACTGAGGGTTGCTGGAGAGAAAGTGGGTGGGGGATGGGTTAAATGGGTGATGGGCATTAAGAAGAGCACTTTTAGGGATGAGCACTGGGTGTCATACGGAAGAGATGAATCATTGGCTTCTATTCCTAAAACCAAGACTACGCTGTATGTTAACTAACTTGAATTTAAATTAAAAATAAATTAATTAAAATTAAAATTAAAGAAAAAAGTGAATAGGGCACCTGGGTGGATTTTGGTTAAATGTTCAACTTTTAGTTTTGGCTCAGGTCATGATCTCATGGCTCATGTGATCAAACCAGGCATCAAGCTCAGCACTGCTTGGGATTCCCTCTCTCCCCGCCCCCTCTCAAAATAAATAAACTTAAAAAAAGAAAGCTGGAATAGCAATACATATTTTGGACAAAACAGACTTTTAAACAAAGTCTTAAAAGAGACAAAAAAAGGGCACTATATAATAATAAAGTGGACAATCCAACAAGAAGATATAGCAATTATAAATCTGTATGCACACAATATGGAAACACCCAAATACATAAAACAGTTAATAGCAAACATAAAGGAAATAACTGATAGTAATATAATAATACTAAGAGATTTTCATACCCCACTTACATCAATGGACAGATCATCCAAACAGAAAATCAACAAAAAAAATAGTGGTTTTGCATGACACACTGTACCAGATAGATTTAATAGATATGTTTAGAACACTTCATCCTAAAACAGTAGGATACACATTCTTTTCTTTTTAATTTATATTAAATGTTTATTTGTTTTTGAGAGTGAAAGAGAGAGTGCAAGCAGGGGAGGGGCAGAGAGAGAGGGAGATACCAAAGCAGGCTCCAGGTTCTGAGCTGTCACCATAGAGCCTGATGTGGGGCTTGAACTCATGAACCATGAGACAGTGACTCGAACCGAAGTCAGATGCTTAACCAACTGAGCCACCCAGGTGCCCCAGGAATCCCATTCTTTTCAAGTGCACAGGAAATATTCTCCAGAATAGATCACCTATTAGGACACAAAGCAAATATCAAGAAATTTAAAAAGTTCAAAGTTATACCATATATCCTCTCTGATCACAATAATATGAAACTAGAAATCAACCACAAGAAAAAATATGGAAAACCCACAAATATGTGTACATTAGGTAACATGCTACTAAACAATGAATGGATCAACTATGAATGAGTCAACCAAGAAATCAAACAGGAAATCAAAATCTACATGGAAACAAATGAAAATGAAAACATAATGGCCCAAAATCTTTGTGATGCATCA
>NW_027530992.1:39669-47456 GCF_008692635.1 Crocuta crocuta | reverse complement strand
GAGAGAGACAGAGTGTGAGCAGGGGGAGAGCAGAGAGAAGGGAAGACACAGAATTCGAAGCAGGCCCCAGGTTGTGAGCTGTCAGCACAGAGCCCGACATGGGGCTTGAATTTACAAGCCATGAGATCATGATCTGAGCTGAAGTCGGACATCCAACCGATTGAGCCACCCAGGCATCCCCTCAAAAAGGGAAGTTTATAGCAATACTGGCTTACCTCAACAACCAAGAAAAATCTCAAACAACCTAAATCTACACCTANAAGATTAGAGTAGAAATAAGTGATATGGAAACTAAAAACAAAAACAAAAACCCAGTAGAACAGGTAAATGAAACCAGGAGCTGGTTTTTGAAAAAATCAATAAAATTGATAAACCTTTAGCTAGATGTACCAAGAAAAAAAGATAAATGACTAAAATAAATAAAATCATAGGTAAAAGAGGAGAAATAATAACCAACACTACAGAAGTAAAAACAGAATATTATGAAAAAAGATATACCAATGAATTGGACAACCTATAAATAATGGACAAATTCTTAGAAACAGATAAACAGGAAGAAATAGAAATTTTGAACACACCAATAGCCAGTAAATAAATTTGACTCAATAAAATAAAATAAAATAAAAAACAAAACACTCCCAACAAACAAAAGTCCAGGACCAGATGGCTTCACAGGCAAATTCTAACAACGAACATTTACAGAAGAGTTAATATCTATTCTTCTGAAACTATTCCAAAAAATAGAAAAGGAAGGAAAACTTCCAATTTCATTCTATGAGGGCAGCATTACCCTGATACCAAAACCAGATAAAGTCTCTATTAAAAAGAGAATTACAGGCTACCATCTCTGATAAAGATAGTTGCAAAAATTCTCAATAAAATACTAATAAACTGAATCCAATAATACATTTAAAACATCATTTACCACAATCAACCAAGATTTATTCCTGGGTTGCAAATGTGGTTCACTATTTACATATCAATCAACATAATACATCACATCAATAAGAGAAAGCATAAGAACCATATGCTCATTTCAGTAGATGCAGAAAAAGCCTTTGACAAAGTATAACCTCTATTCATGATAACAACAATCCTTAACAAGTAGGTTTAGAGAGAATATGTGCCAACATAATAAAGGCCATATATGAAAACCCCACAGTTAACATTGTCCTTAATGGGGAAAATCTTTTGCCTAAGGTCAGAAACAAGACAAGGATGTCTACTCACCACTTTTACTCAACATAGTAATGGAAGTTCTAGCCCAGCCATCAGACAAACAAAAGAAATAAAAAAGAATCCAAATTGGTAAGGAAGAGGTCAAATTTTCACTAGTGTCATTGCAGATGACATGACACTACATATAGAAAATTTAAAAACTCTACCAAAAAACTGCTAGAACTGATAAATGAATTTGTAAAGTCTCAGGATATAAAATCAATGTACAGAAATCTGTTGCATTTCTGTACACCAATAATGAAGCAGCAGAAAGAGAAATTAAGAAAACAATCCCATTTATAGTTGCACCCCAAATAAGAATACACCTAGGAATAAATCTAAACAAAAAGGTGAAAGATCTGTACTCTGAAAGCTATAAAACACTGATCAAAGAAATTGAAGATTCAAAGAAATGGAAAGACATTCCATGCTTGTAGAGTGAAAGAACAAATACTGTTAAAATATCTATACTACCCAAAGCAATCTACACATTTAATGTAATCTCTATTAAAATGCCAACAGTATATTTCACAGAACTAGAATTTTAGACGTCTCTTGTGCCACACTTCAGATCCTCTCTGCCTCACACGTCTCTGGGTCTCTTTGGAACTTTTTCTGCCCTAGCCAATCTTGTAATGACTAATTTTGTTTGGGCTCACAACGACTTTACAAGGGTACAATTTTGCTTCATGTCTGTGCTGTGTGACTCATATCTCCCATCTTGAGGCCTCCCTATTGCACTGAAGCATGAGATGCTATGGAGCTCACTCAGCACCCTTGTCTACATAACTCAAAAGTGTGAGGGAAGTTATGCTCTGTGGAGAGACTCTGGCCAATGGAGATTGTTGCTGGCAAATAATTTCTACTCCTCCCCCCAACCGAGATTTACTTTTCTGAATCACAGTAGTTGATAAAGCCTTTCAGGAAATGCTCTCTAGAAATCAAACAATCAGTTGTGCTTGATACAAGTAGTGATCAACTCAGCATCACACTCTCCTACCTCTTTTCTACCCCCTCCTTCACTTTCCTTTTCCCTTCTTTCTGCTACCCTGGGATTGCATTACCAATAGTCTTAGTGGCACATACAACTTTGCCTCAGGCTGTGCTTTCTTAGGGTTACCAAACTAAGATAGAAAACTTTTACATATATTTTAAAAACATTTACACTCATCAGTAATAAAAGTATAAAAACATAAAAGCATGGTGCAGCTAACAATGTCAGAAAAGTGGGTACCTCTGGGAAAGAAAGGATTGGGCAATTCTTTAACTGTGCTAACAATGTTCTATTTATACAAAAGTAAAGAGAAAATCTGAAGTAAATGTGGCAAAACTTTTTGTAAAATCTGAGTGGTAGACATATCCCTTACTTTCATACATATATCTATTTACATACATATATATGTATATAGTTATATATAGTGAGAGAGATCATTCAACCTTATGAGAGAGAGATCACCCCTACACTCTCAGATTCATTACAAATCAAATTGTATTTCACCTAAAAAGGGAAGAATTTTTTTAAATTGATATACAATATACACATATAATGTAATGGCTTTTGATATACTTATGATGTGTAATATTACCACTTTGTAATTCCATGATGTTTTCATTACCTCAGATGTAAACCTATTAGTTGTCATCCCCCATACCTAGTTCACACTTTCCCCACTCCTACACCTGGCCCCTGGAAACCACTAGTCTACTTTTTTCTCTGTAAATTTGCCTATTCTGGACATTCCAAATAAATGGAATCATGTGAGATATGGGCTTTTCTGTCTGATTCCTTCACTTAGTACAATATTTTCAAGATTTATCCATGTTGTACCATGTATCCGTGCATCATTTATTCAAGGCTGAATAATATTCTTTAGTATGGATATATAATATTTTGTGTATCTACTTATGAGTTGATGGACATTTGGATTGAATCTACTTCTTGGCTATCATGAATAATGCTACCATGAACTTTCTTGTATATGTTTTTATATGGGCTTATGTTTTCATTTCTCTTGGGTATATACCTAGGAGTAGACTTGCTAAGTCATATGGTAAGTCTATGTTTAACGATATGAGGAAATGCAAAGCTATTTTCTAATTGGCTGTGCCATTTTACCTTCCTTTCAGTGATGTATATGTGAGTGTCCTAATTTTTCCAATGTGTTTGGTACCACAATAACAGTCTTCTTCATTATAGCCAAACCAGTGGGTTTGAAGTGGTATCTCATCGTGGTTTTTATTTGCATTTTCCTGATGACTAATAATGAGCATATTTTTATGTACTTATTAGAGAGAGATCTACTCAGATCCTTGGCCCATTTTAAAATTGGTTTGTTATTTTATTGTTGAATTGTTAAGAGTTCTTTATATATTCTGGATACATGTCTCTTACCAGATAAATGATTTAACCTTTTTTCCCCATTATGTGAGATTTTTCACCTTCCTGTAGTATCTTTTAAAGCACAAAATATTTTAATTTTGATGATGTGCCATTTATTTTTTCTTTGGTTACTTATGCTTTTTGGAAGCATATCTAAGAAACCATTGCTTAATCGAAGATCATGAGAATTTACCCCTATGCTTTCCTTATGTTTTAGCTCTCACATTGAGCTTTCAGATCCATTTCAAGTTAATATTTTTGTATATGGTGTGAAGTAGTGGTCCAAATTAATTCTTTTGCATGTGGATATTGAGTTATCACAGCGCCATTTGTTAGAAATATTTAATTTGTCTATTAAATGATCTTGATATCCTTGTCTAAAAGCAATTGACCCTGCCATCAACTCCCAGTGATACCTTCTTTTTCATCCGACTATTGTATTTATTATCATTACTATACTCAATCTTCTCTATCACTTTGTATTGCCATTTAACTTTAGCACGTTTGAGGTCAGGAATGATGAGTTACAAACATTTATATTTCAAAAAGCACACTGCCCAATATTTTGTTCTAGATTTTTTTAATGACTGTTGAATGGATGAAGAGAGTTTAAAAGACCTTCTGATAGTATTGTCCTAAATTCACAAACTGTGACTGAATTTCTCCCACCTTTCTTTCATAACAAAAATACATAATTTTAGAGATATTTAAATAAATATAAAGTAAAATTTGGAGTTTAGCTTAAACATGAACTCCTTCCTTTCTACTTTCCAAATTTTTCTGCTCCATGAAATCAATAATGCTTCCTTTTTAACTTAAGTGCCCTGCCATAGAAATATTTTTCCTCTCTGTATTCTATAGAATACAGCATTATTTAATCAGAACATTATTTTGTTTTACTTTCTTCAGAAACATGACACATGACATTGTCACCACTCAAAAGAGTTCACTTGCAAGCACCAGAGCCATTTCTCTAGTATTTGGTGAAAAAAGATGGTAGAATTCCAATCACAAAGCATACCTCCAGTTTACAGATGTAGACATGAGCAAAGTACAACTCAACATTTAGTAACATTTGATTAGATTCAGTATAGATATTGACCCAGCTTGTCCCAGTGCCTTGAACATTTGCCAACAAGTGTCTTGTCAATCCTTTATTCTCTTTCTTAGCTTGCAAAGAAGAGAGTGTGCTGGAACATAGTGATTAGCAACTCAAAGTTCCCATCTGGCCCAAGAGACTTGAAGAAACTTTTTAGATTTAATCATGCCAAGGGAACCATGTTGTTTCTCGATCAGGTTGGGAGTGTGCCACACTTAGAGAAANTGTTGCTTGAAGAAATTTTGTTTCCCAACTCCCAGAGCTCTAGTATCCATGGAAATAAGCACTGGACAAAAAAATGTACTGGGACTGTATAGGAATTGGGAACCAGTTGAGAAAATGGAACACAAATATGCACTATGTGATATTACTCTCTAGAATTGGAAAGCCTTATGTTGATTTAGTGTTTTAAGAAAAAATAGGAAAAACTTGGGCTCCTTTATATGGGTTTGTAAGGTAGATAATGATGGTGGTGAGAGGAATGTGTTGGCTTTGTTATATCAAAGCAGGATTTGTGGTGATAATACAGATTGCATATATTTCTGGTAAAGGATTTTTTAAAAAATAAACTTGTTTTAGATTCATTCACATTTCATTTGCTTAAAGAATTAATAATCCTTCTCACTGGGATGTCAGAAAAAGATAGATGATTTTCTCTTCCTACTATTTTATTAGAAAAAAAGGTGTACTATGCTCCCAAACTGGATTATATACAAAAGCAAGGTTATAAAAAATTAATGCAACTTGTTCCCATGACCCCTTATTCATGATAAGGGGTTTCACACTGTCATAAATACACTTAGCAAATACAACATTAGCATAATTCCTGGAATTCATGTCATTTTTTCTTTATACTTATGACTATATGAACCCTATCAATAAAAATCCTTATTTAGCCTTTCATTTCTCATGTGCCAACTTCTCTTAACCCAAGAGATTCAGCTTTATATTAAGTGCTATGCTCAAGAGGACTCTGCAAATACAGTGCAGGGGGCTACTTTCTACGCTACTTGCTCTTACTGGCCCAGTTTGGCCCTATCTTGCAACAGTAGCCCCAAGGGCTTGGTTTACCAGTGTCAGCATGCATTCTCGGTTCCAGAATTCTGGAATTCACACCACTGTCATTTGTGTAGCCCAGACTTTCTTATTGCAGTGTTTATTTCTGCTACTGCTTCATCATTTTTTAATTTATCTGACTTAGCTTCAGGTAGGTTTTGTTCCATGTCTGTCAGGTTGTTAACCCAGCATGTGTGTTTGGGGCAGCAATTCATTCATCCATTTGGACATCCACACCTGATATATTCATTAATGCTCAGCACAAATTTCTCAAATTCCAGATCTGTTCCATGTCTACATATTCCTTCTGTATCCAGATATTTGCCATAAAATATATTTCATGTAAATGTCACTTTTTTTCAAATGTTTCACATGTTCTACAGCAGAACCATATGCCTTATAGAAATGATGTCTTTTCAAGTCTGTATCCAAATATAGCTTGTCAATAACCTCTCAAATTCTAAGTCAACTTTTAAGCTTTCATACCTTTTCTAAAATGTTTTCTATATGGCTTATAAACTTCTTCCCATTATTGCCTATATTCTGTACTCCTGTGTTCTTTTATGACATCAACTACAACCACATTACCACCTTTTGATTTCCCTTTCAATTAATCATAGTCAGCTGAGCTGCTACTTCAAGAGAATATTTCCTCTCTGTTTATTGAGTTTGGAGTTATCTCTGTCACAGAAATTCTTCTACTTTGGACTTTCTTTGATTGTATTACTGCTTGCTAAGCTCTCAAACCATCAGTGACATTCAGTTCCCAGAAAATCTACATTGAGGAAGAAATAGTGTTGCTAATTTTAGGGAATTAATTTAAGATACATGGTCAGGTATTATGAGTTGCTCACTGAAAGATGAGAAGGGAAGCCTGAGAGAGCCACATTGACAGGTAAGTAGGTTGTGCCTGGTCTATAAATGCGACTTGAGAGCTGTTGGATTTCTTTGTTTACATAATTGTCACCATTGTTGCCAAATTGTTAACATTGAGTGTTCACAATGTGTTCGCAATGTTCACTCTACTAAGGGCTTTATGTGAAGTATCTCATTCAATATTCACAGTTGCTCTTCAAAGTAGGTTCTCTTATTATATCTGTTTTATAGATGAGGAAATTGAGACTCAGGTGGGTAAGTAACTAGTTTAAGGACATACAACCAGGAAGTGGTAGATTAGATATTTGCACCTATGTAGTATAACTTCAAAATCCATATCTGCCTTAACCTTCACATTGTACAGCCTTCTTATAATGATGCCTAATGCCTTTTGTACACTTATGATGATATAGACACACAGGATAGTTGGTCACCATGTACTTATTAGCTTATTGAATCATTCATCAGCCCTTTAAGACAGGTGGCACCATTGTTTTTTTCTTTTACAGATGAAGAAACTGAGACTTAGAGGAAATATGTAGTGTCTCCAAAATGATACAGCTAGTAAGTAGCAGAGACAGGATTTGAACTCATATCTACAAACAGTATGCTATACTGTACCAGTAAAGGATTAAAAACCAACAAACAGAAAAGCTGATCTATAGGTTCCTACAGCAAGAAGTGAAAATCATACCTTTGGTATTGCTGCCTGCAAGGCCTATTAAATGGAAGATGTGTGTATATATAATCAATATCAATAATTTATATATAATTATTCCTGATATTAAAAATGATAAGATTTCCCAAGGAATATGGAATCAATACCTTTCTTCATTAAGGAATTTGACTTACCAAGGAATTCCATATGAACTTATCAGAAGTAGCACTAAGGAGAGGTGGAGTAGAATGTGATGTGCATCCCTAGGGAAAGTGAATATATATAAATCAGTTCTACAGTGGAAACAGCAACATAGCAAAAGAAAGCATGAACCAAAGGACTGTGCTCTTATTTATAATCACCCCCTTCCTCCAAAATCTACCTGCCTGTGAACTACTAGGATCTAGACTAGACTAGACTAGACTATAACTGTCTATTTGGAGAGTTTGGCACATGGGAGAAGCAGGATATTTGACTGGAGAAGGCAGGAAAGATGATTT
>NW_027530992.1:38581-39657 GCF_008692635.1 Crocuta crocuta | reverse complement strand
CTTAGGAATATGCGCTGCTGCCTAAGGAAGACAGGCCAGCATAGACTTCCACAGTGGGAGGGAAGAAAGCCCTGGGTAATAGGGGAAGGCATGTGGCAGAAGCCCACTGAAAAATTAGAAACATACTAAGAGATATTACATCTACGTCAGACCTTTGATCATGGTTAACCTTAATTTTAGGAATCATTGTTTCTACTTCTGAGAATCTTAAAATTATCTGAGAGAAATTAAAAGGCTTCTTCTTATTTTGTTTTTAAATTCTAGAGTTTGGGTTGGGAAATTTCTGCTTCCTAACACACTGAGGTTAGCAAGGAGTTAGAATTTTCTGCCAGCCTTCTCTTGGAATGTTTCCCCCGTGGTATAGCCCTAGAAATGCTAACTCTGAAAAATGACATTTGGCTAACAGCCCCTAACTTAGCCACTCTTGAATTTCCACTAAAGTGTATATGAAGACATAGAAAATGATGAGAACTCAAAACAATGCTGATAATTTGGACTGACAATCAAATTATCTCCAGAACTAGTGAGAAATTTTCACTAGGTAAAAATCTGAAAGAAATGGATTGAAAAGTGCAATCGGGGTGCCTGGGTGGCTCAGTCGATTGAGCGTTGGACTTCGGCTCAGGTCATGATCTCGCGGTTCGTGGGTTCGCGCCCCGTGTTGGGCTCTGTGCTCAGAGCCTGGAGCCTGCTTCAGATTCTGTGTCCCCTTCTCTGTCTGCCCCTCCCCTACTCGTGCTCTATCTCTCTCTGTCTCAAAAATAAATAAAACAAAAAAATTTTTGAAAAAAGAAAAAGACAAAGATGAGACTTGCCTATTCCAGATGATAATCTTGAAGAATGGATAACTAGTCAAATAATTTTAAGTATTTCTCTGGAAGAAAAACAACAACTAACTAATGAGATGTATTANCTTCCACTTAGCACTTATATGGATTTTGATGAGATAAGTAACTCTTCTGAATCTGTTTTCACGTCTCTGAAACAAAACTATACATAGTTACCTCACAGAATTATTGTGAAAATTAAATGAGATAATTTATATAAATAAATTTAAAAAATTAATAATTAAGAAA
>NW_027530992.1:30453-38218 GCF_008692635.1 Crocuta crocuta | reverse complement strand
AGAGTGGGATTATAGATAATTTTCAGTTTATTTTTTAAAATATTTTTCAAATTTTCTACAATGTGTATATATTATTTTATAATCAGAAAAATATGTTATTTAACAAATGACTATACACAAATTGATATATAGAGTGCAGGGCCAACATAGAGGCATAACAGAACCACAGAAAGTATATAAATGCAAATTTTTAACTTAATTCTTCTTATTTTGGTAACAAGCATATATTAGTTTTATAATAAACTTTATTTTACCTTATAAGCATAATTTACAATAAACTATATGAGCTACAGATACTTACTGTAGAGCATTGGGACCCTGCAGAAGAGTACAAGAGAGTGCATTTACCAAGAAATGAACATTGCTGACTTTGGTGTATACATTTGTGTATATTTTTGGTGTGTATTTCCATTTTGATGTTTATTGCACTCCTGAGATAATACCAGATATACAGTTCTATATCCTGCTGTGTCTAACCTACTATTGTATTGGGCAAATTTACCCATGCAATTGAAATTTTTCAAGACATCATTTTTAATAGTTGCTCAGATAATTGGGCTATTCTGTGATTGTGGTGTATCTAGATGGTTCATGATTTTCTGCTATATTTGATGCTCTAACAATCGTATGTACATGACTCTTATCCTGAATTTCTGGTCATTTCCTTAAAATTGATTCCTAGAAAGAGAGATACTAGGCCAAAAAAGATAAATATATTTCTATGACTCTTAATGAATCTTGATGCTTCCCAGAAAAGTTGTAACAATTTGTACTCCTCTTCCACCTACTCTCAACACTTTAGTTTCATCATTCCTTTAGTGACATTATTTCATAGTTTAAATATGTATTAATTTCTTAAGAAAAACATGAGTTTTAGTTGTTTTAACTTTCATTACTTTGCTTACATATTAACTTGAACATTTATTTTCTTATGTTTTTTGGCCAGTTGTTGTTCGTCCTCTATGAAATATCACTGTGTGACTTTTCTCTTTTTTTTTTTTTTTGTAGTCTTAGTAATTTATTTGTGCCTTGTAATAACCCTATCTATTCTTAAGATATACTTGCCCATTAAAAAACAAAAAGAGGGGCACCTGGGTGGCTCAGTTGGTTAAGCTTCTTTCTTCAGCTCAAGTCATTATCTCACGGTCTGTGAGTTCGAGCCTCATGTTGGGCTCTGTGCTGACAGCTCAGAGCCTGGAGCCTGCTTCAGATTCTGTGTCTTCCTCTCTCTCTGCCCCTCCCCTGCTCATGCATTCTCTCTCAAAAAATAAACATTAAAAAATGAGCCGAGATTTTAATAGACACCTCACCAAAGAAGGTATACAGATGGCAATAAGCCTATGAAAATATGCTCCTTATTATATGTTACCAAGGAAATGTAAATTAAAACAAGATAAAATGGCCAAAATCCATAACGCTGACAATACCAAATACTAGCAAGAATGTGGAGCTATAGGAACTCTCATTCATTTCAGGTGGGGATGCAAAATATTACAGCCACTTTGGAAGACCTGTGGTTTCTTAGAAAACTAAACATGCTCTTCTCATATTGTCTAGCAATTGCATCTCTTGGCATTTATCCAAGGGATAAATTTATTTATCTGCACACAGATGTTTATAGCAGCTTTGTTCACAATTTGCCAAATGTAGAAACACCCAAAATGTCCTTCAAAGGGTAAACTGTGGTAATTCTAACAATGAAATATATTCAGTGCCAAAAAAAATGAGCTATCAACCCATGAAAAGACATGGAAGAACTTAAAATGCATGTTGCTAAGTGAAAGAAGCCCATGTCACAAGGCTACATACTATATAATTCTAACCACATAACCTTCTGGAAAAGGTAAAAGTACAGAGATAGTAAAAAGATTTGTCAATTCCAGGGGTTGGGAGAAGAGAGAGGAATGAATATAATGTTTAATATAATAATGGATACATGCCATTATACATTTGTCCAAACCCATAGAACATACAACACTAAGAGTAAACTGTAATGTAAACTATGGACTTTGAATGATTATGACGTGCCAATGTAAGCTTATAAATTGCAACAAATGTATCACTTTGGTGGGGAATGTTAATAATGAGGGAAAACTATGCATATTGTGGGAATAGGAGGCATACGGGAAATCTTTGTACTTTCCCCTCAGTTTTGCTGTGAAACTAAAGTTGCTCTCAAAAATAAGATTAATAAAAAAGAAACTTTTTATAATAAAGTGTAAATGTTTGCAATATTTTTGACCACTGTGACCAAAGACCATAATTTTTATGGCAAAAAGAAAGTGGAAAGAAAGCTTTATAGAATGATATATAAATGTTCCTCTGGAAAGAATTTATGACTTTTAGCCAAGGCTTTCCTTTTAAGCATGTGAAAATTAGCATATCATCTGCTTTAATCCATAAATATACACTTCAGCAATCATTTTCACTTGAAAAGTGTGCCACACTTACAAAGCCAAATGTGTTTTTCTCTTCATTTCTTCTGTTCTTCTTAGTAGGCCATGAATGGATTGGACACTCTCCAAGGCTGAAATTAAATATGATCTTAAAGGATCTTAGTTCTTGGGAATTTTGTGAATGTGCATGTAACTATTATGACAGGGCAAGAATGTGGTATAATAAGAGCATAGAATTCTCAATTATAATGTCCCTGGATCTCTTTTCTCAAGTGTTTTATTAAACATCTCTCCATATCAGAACTGAAATGTCTGGCATTATTCTTACCTGGGCAATATGTTTCTGCTCTTCCACCGTTGGACTTCCCGAAACTATATGACTTCTACTATAAACAGAGCCCAAACTTCCCTGTTGAGAATATATTCTACACTGAGCATAGCTGATGATATGCTATACATCCATTGATATCATGTTTTGTTTCTTCCCTTTTCAGAGTATCATTATTTCTTCTTCTCCTTCCCACCTTTAACCACTTTACCATAACTTTATCCCTCTGTTTCATTCCCTGTTTGAATTTACATCCCTCCTGCCATTCCAAAAGGTAAAGTCAATTACCAATCAGAAGTCCATCAAAGAGTGTTTTCCAAACAACATGCTATTACCCATTAGTGTATGTGAATTCAATTTAGTGTGTTGCAAAATCACTTTAAAAATGAAAACAAATAGTAACTATCAGAATATATCCCATATAGTAAGGCAACTACCTTTTCATGAAACAAACATAGAAGGGTACTGTGTGTAAAATAGAATGAATTTTGTACTCTGGGTCAAAGTAAAAAATAATGTTTGAGAAACACTGCTATAAAGCACATTTTAGGATGCAAGACAGATTTAAAGCCAGATTAAGTGGTCTATCAGCTGGGCAGCTGCTCTGGGTGCCAATCTATGCTTCCAAAATATTTCACAGGTAATATAAACAGAGAAAATTACATTTGCCAGGACTCTTTGATAGGAAAATAGTATATGTGAGTAAGGTAGATTAGTTTGTAGATAGGATTGTATTGCTTAGAGTAGCAGGCAGATACTGAGTCCTTTCTGCTAGGTTTTGCCTCCATATCTATAGAGTTCAACCTGTAATTAGAGTAAACACTGAACAAATATTTAAAGTAATTTAATTTGAAGAGGCATCAAATTATTAGCCTGCTGAATTTGCTCATGTCTTTTTTGAAAAGATTTTTTATTTATTTCTGAGAGAGAGAGAGCGAGCAGGGGAGGGTCAGAGAGAGAGGGAGATACAGAATCTGAAACAGGCTCCAGGCTCTGAGCTGTCATCACAGAGCCTGACGCCGGGCTTGAACCCACAAACTGTGGGATCATGACCTGAGCCGAGGTCGGATGCTTAACCGACTGAGCCACCCAGGCACCCCTGCTCATGTCTTGACTCAAATCTACATATTCCTTAAATTCAGAGAGAAAAAAAATGCTGTTGTAAAAAATGTATTTCTTAGATAGGATACTAATAACTTCTGTAAAAAGTAAAACTCAAAATTTCAGTGACTTAGCACAATAGAAGATTTATTTTTATACATGAAATTCACATTGTAGATGTGGGCAAGTCAGTGGGTAGCTTTTTTCCAAATGGTGATTCAGGAATTCAGATTTATTCCAAACTGTGGAATCCTCTCCCATAGGGCTTTCAGAGTCTTCTGCATCCATCCCAAATATAGAGAAAGAAAGAGTGGAAAGAGACACGCCCACTTACTAAAAACTCCCACCTGGAAGTGATAGCAATCACTCAGTCATTTCTGCTCACATTCTATTGGCAAGAACTAGTTACTTGGCAAGGCCAAGTAGGAGCTACGAAATGTAGTCCCTGACTAGGCAACTGCCTCCCGGCAACATCATTACACAATGAAGAGGAACATGCATTTTTGGTGAACAGCTAGATAGCTCGTTCAGTCACAATAAGTTACAGCACTCATCAAGGTGTCATTGGAAATTGCCAACAAAGGTTTTTGGGATACATTCATTGCTCCTCTACCATCTCTATGCTCTTTTGCTCTTTGACGGGGCTGTATTGACCATTGGTGTTTATACTTTTTTGAATAAAAACAGGTGTTTCATTTCTGTCCTACCTAGGTAGTGATTTCAGCATCTTCTCATTTAGCTGCATATTACTTTTATTTTAAACGAATGTAGTTAGTAAGCATGAAGTGTATAAGAGAGTAAATCCTAAATTGTAGGCAGCCACCTCGTTTATTCAGCTGCTGATTTCCATCTGGTTGACCAGACAGAACACTCCATTCTCTGTGATATCTGGATGCAGTAGAATGGCTTTAAGTTTTGATTAAACAGAAAGCTTGAAAAGGTCTAAAAGGTAAGTCAGGAGCCGCCTGCATGGCTCAGATGGTTAAGGGTTCGACTTCAGCTCAGGTCATGATCTCCCGGTTCATGGGTTTGAGCCCCGCATCTGGCTCTGTGCTGACAACTCGGAGCCTGGAGCCTGTTTCAGATTCTGTGTCTCCCTCTCTCTCTGCCCCTCCCCCACTCATGCTCTGTTTCTCTCTGTCTCAATAATAAATAAAAACCATAAAAATATTTTTTCCTTAGTTTATTGTCAAGTTGGTTTACATATAACACCCAGTGCTCATCCCCACAAGTATCCTCCTCCATGCCCATCTCCCCCCCCACACACCCATCAGTCCTCAGTTTGTTCTCAGCATTCAAGGGTCTCTCATGGTTTGCCTCTCTCCCTCTCCCCCACCATTTCCCCCCTTCTTCTCCCCCATGGTCCTCCGTTAAGTTCCTCCTAATCCTCCTATATGGGCAAACATATGGTATTTGTCCCTCTCTGCCTGACTTATTTCGCTCAGCATAACACCCTCAAGGTCCATCCATGTTGCTACACATGGCCAGATTTCATTCTTTCTCATCGCCATGTAGTATTCCATCGTATAGATAAACCACATCTTCTTGATCCATTCGTCAGTTGATGGACACTTAGGCTCTTTCCATGTTTTAGCTATTGTTAGAGTGCTGCTATGAACATTGGGGTCCATGTTCCTCCCTCCCTCTCCCCAACTATTTTTCCCCTTCTTCTGTAAGTCAGCAATATTGAAAACATAACAATCTGGTTTAGATAAACAGTCATCTGAGGGAATTGGATATAAACATTTATTTGGGGCAGAAAACACTTCTTTAGAAATTGCTCTTATAATATGAATTTTGTGTATGCTCTGATTATCAAAATAGTTCATAATTATGGATAACAATTATTGCCAAATGCATGATTTGCTTTATTATAATTTGTACCCAATACCTGTATGGTACTATCATTTGATTATCAATTTATCTTTCTTCTCTGATAATGAGAGCAAAATATAGAAATTTGGAATTTTCTAATAGCAACCAGAGTTTTCCTCAAAATATCTGTGTGCAGTGTGACTATGGAAAATTGTGTAACCCATATCTGAAATGCAGTGTGCAAATATCTTCAAAATAATGAATACAATAGATTTGTTGAATTACTACTGATAAAATGACTTTGCCTTTACTGAAGTGTTTCCAACACTAAATTTATATAATGAATTACTCTCTCCTTTCTTCCCTTTTTGTTTTCTGCTCTAGTTTAGTGACCAGGTTAATTAAGTGCTAATATTAAATTCGCTGCAGTATACAAAAAAAGGACTAGCATCCACACTGTTGATTAAATGGCAAGGTAGAAGGCTGGCCATGACGTTTAATTAGAAACATGGGAGCTGTTGGTTTCTTTGTGTAATCTGGCCATCTGAATGTTGATTCTTTTCTAACAAATGACAAGGGAAAAGCAGAAAATGGTGACATGGTGAAAATAGTATTTTCTCTTTTCAAAAATAATTGATGAATAGCCATTATAAACTTAGTCATTATACCAGTGTTTTGCAATGTGTGTTCCATTAAAATATTAGTCATGTGAAACAGTCCACAAAAAGGGTTCTAGGAGAAAATAAGTTAAGGAAACATTGAATCCTCTCTCACAGATAATCACAATTCATGTTAGCATTTTATTTTTTTGAATTTATTTATGTAAATCCAAGTTAGTTAACATACAGTGTACTATTGCTTTCAGGAGTATAACTAGTGATTCATCACTTACATTTAACACCCAGTGCTCATCCCAACAAGTTCCCTCCTTAATGCCTGTCACCCATTTAACACATCCTCCACCCACCTCCCATCCAGTAACCCTCAGTTTGTTCTCTGTATTTAAGAGTCTCTTATGGTTTACCTCCCTCTCCATTTTTATCTTATTTTTCCTTTCCTTCCCCTATGATCATCTGTTTGGTTTCTGAAATTCCACATATCGGTGAAATCATATGATAATTGTCTTTCTCTGATTGACTTATTTCTCTTACATTAATACACTCTAGTTCCAACCACGTTCTTGCAAATGGGAAAATTTCATTATTTTTCATCATAATATTCCATTGTATGTATGTGTGATGTGTGTATGTATGTACACACACACACACACTACATCTTCTTTATCCATTCATCAGTCAATGGAAACTTGGGCTCTTTCCATAATTTGGCTATTGTTGATAGCACTGCTATAAACATGGGAGTTCATGTACCCCCTTTGAATCAGCATTTTTCTGTCGTTGGATAAATACACAGTAGTGCAATTGTATTTTAAGGACTTTGGGAAATTCTTTAGTTTGGAAGCCCATTTAATTTTTTTTTTTTACCTAGAGATCACAATTCATTTTAAGGAACTATTTTGGTTTAGTAAGCATTAATGCTAATCCCTGGATCTCTGCCCAAACCTTTTTTCTTATGAGAAAGAAGTGAAAAATAATGCTTGTAGTTGTTAAAGAGCAGACTTTATTTTTTGTTTCAAAGTAAGCTATATACACCAAAAACCTAAAAACAGGTTTGCAAAAAAAACCTGTATACAAGTGTTCATAGAAGCTCTGTTCACAATAGTTAAAAGGTAGAAACAACTCAAATTTCCATAAATAGATGAATGAATAAATAAATGAGTTATATTCATGTAATGAAATATTATTTGGCCATAAAAGGAAATAAAGTACTGATATACATTACAACATAGATGAACTTTGAAAACATGCTAAGCAAATGAGGCCATTCACATAAGACTCTATATTATATTATTTCATTTATATGAAATGTTCAGAAGACACAAATCTATATATAGAGAAAGCAGATTAGTGAGTGATTGCTGGGGATATGTGGGATAGGGAGATGATAGCTAAAGGGTATAGAGTACTTCTTTGTTATGATGAAAATTTTGTAAAATTGACCATAGTTATGGTTGCACATATCTCTGAATATACTAAAAATCATTGAATTGCACACACTAAATTAA
>NW_027530992.1:30150-30316 GCF_008692635.1 Crocuta crocuta | reverse complement strand
ATGCACAAACTAAATTAATTTTATGGAATATTAATTACATCTCAATATGACTATTAAAAAACAAACGATAATCATTATTTAGTTAATACTTAATTGTCCGTAGCTCCTCTTCTTAAATATAAGTGACATTTTTAAGTGGGGTTATTTTATAAAAAGTGCTCACCAT
>NW_027530992.1:27444-29497 GCF_008692635.1 Crocuta crocuta | reverse complement strand
TTGATGGACACTTAGGCTCTTTCCATGTTTTAGCTATTGTTAGAGTGCTGCTATGAACATTGGGGTCCATGTTCCTCCCTCCCTCTCCCCAACTATTTTTCCCCTTCTTCTGTAAGTCAGCAATATTGAAAACATAACAATCTGGTTTAGATAAACAGTCATCTGAGGGAATTGGATATAAACATTTATTTGGGGCAGAAAACACTTCTTTAGAAATTGCTCTTATAATATGAATTTTGTGTATGCTCTGATTATCAAAATAGTTCATAATTATGGATAACAATTATTGCCAAATGCATGATTTGCTTTATTATAATTTGTACCCAATACCTGTATGGTACTATCATTTGATTATCAATTTATCTTTCTTCTCTGATAATGAGAGCAAAATATAGAAATTTGGAATTTTCTAATAGCAACCAGAGTTTTCCTCAAAATATCTGTGTGCAGTGTGACTATGGAAAATTGTGTAACCCATATCTGAAATGCAGTGTGCAAATATCTTCAAAATAATGAATACAATAGATTTGTTGAATTACTACTGATAAAATGACTTTGCCTTTACTGAAGTGTTTCCAACACTAAATTTATATAATGAATTACTCTCTCCTTTCTTCCCTTTTTGTTTTCTGCTCTAGTTTAGTGACCAGGTTAATTAAGTGCTAATATTAAATTCGCTGCAGTATACAAAAAAAGGACTAGCATCCACACTGTTGATTAAATGGCAAGGTAGAAGGCTGGCCATGACGTTTAATTAGAAACATGGGAGCTGTTGGTTTCTTTGTGTAATCTGGCCATCTGAATGTTGATTCTTTTCTAACAAATGACAAGGGAAAAGCAGAAAATGGTGACATGGTGAAAATAGTATTTTCTCTTTTCAAAAATAATTGATGAATAGCCATTATAAACTTAGTCATTATACCAGTGTTTTGCAATGTGTGTTCCATTAAAATATTAGTCATGTGAAACAGTCCACAAAAAGGGTTCTAGGAGAAAATAAGTTAAGGAAACATTGAATCCTCTCTCACAGATAATCACAATTCATGTTAGCATTTTATTTTTTTGAATTTATTTATGTAAATCCAAGTTAGTTAACATACAGTGTACTATTGCTTTCAGGAGTATAACTAGTGATTCATCACTTACATTTAACACCCAGTGCTCATCCCAACAAGTTCCCTCCTTAATGCCTGTCACCCATTTAACACATCCTCCACCCACCTCCCATCCAGTAACCCTCAGTTTGTTCTCTGTATTTAAGAGTCTCTTATGGTTTACCTCCCTCTCCATTTTTATCTTATTTTTCCTTTCCTTCCCCTATGATCATCTGTTTGGTTTCTGAAATTCCACATATCGGTGAAATCATATGATAATTGTCTTTCTCTGATTGACTTATTTCTCTTACATTAATACACTCTAGTTCCAACCACGTTCTTGCAAATGGGAAAATTTCATTATTTTTCATCATAATATTCCATTGTATGTATGTGTGATGTGTGTATGTATGTACACACACACACACACTACATCTTCTTTATCCATTCATCAGTCAATGGAAACTTGGGCTCTTTCCATAATTTGGCTATTGTTGATAGCACTGCTATAAACATGGGAGTTCATGTACCCCCTTTGAATCAGCATTTTTCTGTCGTTGGATAAATACACAGTAGTGCAATTGTATTTTAAGGACTTTGGGAAATTCTTTAGTTTGGAAGCCCATTTAATTTTTTTTTTTTACCTAGAGATCACAATTCATTTTAAGGAACTATTTTGGTTTAGTAAGCATTAATGCTAATCCCTGGATCTCTGCCCAAACCTTTTTTCTTATGAGAAAGAAGTGAAAAATAATGCTTGTAGTTGTTAAAGAGCAGACTTTATTTTTTGTTTCAAAGTAAGCTATATACACCAAAAACCTAAAAACAGGTTTGCAAAAAAAACCTGTATACAAGTGTTCATAGAAGCTCTGTTCACAATAGTTAAAAGGTAGAAACAACTCAAATTTCCATAAATAGATGAATGAATAAATAAATGAGTTATATTCATTGAAATATTA
>NW_027530992.1:26796-27228 GCF_008692635.1 Crocuta crocuta | reverse complement strand
GTAGTTTGGAGAGAGAGAGATGGAGAGAGAGAGCTGGGGAGGGGCAGAGAGAGAGGGACAGAGAGAGAATCCCAAGCAGGCTCAGCACTCTCAGTGCAGAGCCTGATGCGGGGTTCAAACTCATGTACTGTGAGATGATGACCTGAGCCAAAACTAAGAGTCGGACGCTTAACCAACTGAGCCACCCAGGCACTCCTGATTTTTGTTTAAATAATTAATAGCAATATTACACACCTCAAAGCTTACACACACACATACACACACACACACACAAATTTATTATTTATTTATTCATTCATTTAATTATTTATTTATAATGGATATATAAACATATTAACATATGTATCATATAAATATGTATATTTGTTCATATATATTTAAATAATTTATTTTGGAGTATATTTCCATATATGCATATGTATGTATATGTAT
>NW_027530992.1:13363-26775 GCF_008692635.1 Crocuta crocuta | reverse complement strand
CATCAGAGCTTCTCAGGGTTCAGTCCTTGGACCTGTTCTTTTCTTTAACTGCACTGATCATCTCATCCAGTTTCACAGCTTTAAATATCTTTATTTTGATGGCTCCATAATTTTGCCAAACCAGACTTCTCACCTGAATTCGACTTCAATAGCTATCTTGCCCATTCATTATCTCCATTTGGATGTCTAATAGATATTTCACATTTAAATTGTCCCTAACTAAATTGATCTTTTTTCTAAATCCTGCTCCATCCAATTTTCATTTTGCAGTTAATGACTAATCCATTTTTCCTGTTTCTCAGGTTAGAACCTTTGAGTCACCTTGTTGATCTCTTATACTTCACTCATGCAACCCCCATAGGACTTTTGCACTGACTGTTTTCTCTATCTGGAATGTTCTTCCCCTGACATCCATATGCTTGGGTCCCTTTCTTCCTTCAATCCTTTGTTCATATGTTACCTTCTTTCTTTAATGATGACCACACAAATCACACCACTTAAAATTGCAAACAGCACCACTGGTCCACTGCCTACTCTGTTTTTTCACCATCTGATATGGTATACGATTTACTTACTTATCCTGCTCTTGTTTAGCTGTCTAAAACCAGTAGAATGTAACCTCTATGAGGGCAGAGATTTTTGTCTATTTTGTTTACTTCATGTATACACAGTGCCAGAAACTTTAATGGACACATAGTAGCAGCCAGTAATTACTTGTTCAATGAACAAATAATACTATGTTGGATGCAGTCTATATTATTTTAATGACCCTAAATGTGCTTTGTCATGTTTGGCAATGACTGATATGGATTTTTCAAAGCCAGTGTAACACTTCCTTTCCTAGGACACAGGATTTGTATTTTCTGACTGAACCAATGTGTACTATCTATATCAATCAACAAGCAGCTATTCTTTAACCACATGCCCTCTCTGCCCACAACTATCTCCAATTCAAATTAAGTGTCAAATTGTAATTTTTATCAGTTACTGAAAATATTTCCAATCCTTATAATTGTTTCCACCAGATGATCAGCAAGAGCTTTGATTTCTGAATTTTCTCTTTTTTCTTTTCTAAACTTCTTCCCTATACAGCTTCAAAAGTGANGAATGTGTTTTTTTAAATCTCTCAAGGCTTCATTCTTTTACCAACATTAACTTGTCTCTAAAAGCAAGTAGTTTACAGCCTAGCAAAGAAAGCAAAAAAGTATATTATGCAAGTAGCACAATTAATCATGTTATGAGAACTTTATTTTCAGAGTTGAGAACTTGAATGATACTTTTTAAAAAGTAATTAATTTATTTTTAACTTTACATCCAAGTTAGCATATAGTGCAACAATGATTTCAGCAGTAGATTCCTTAATGCCTCTTACCCATTTAGCCTATCCCCCCTCCTACAACCTCTCCAGTAACCCTCTGTTTGTTTTCCATATTCAAGAGTCTCTTATGTTTTTGTCCCCCTCCCTGTTTTTATATTATTTTGTTTCCCTTCCCTTATGTTCATCGGTCTTGTATCTTAAATTCCTCATATGAGTTAAGTTATATGATATTTTTTCTCTGATTGAATTATTTCACTTAGCATAATATCCTCTAGTTCCATCCATGTAGTTCCGAGTGGCAAGATTTCATTCTTTTTGACTGCCAAGTAATACTTCATTGTATATATATATATCCATTCATCCATCGATGGGCATTTGGGCTCTTTCCATACTTTCACTATTGTTGATAGCCCTACTATAAACATTGGGGTACATGTGCCTCTTTGAAACAACACACCTATATCTCTTGGATAAATACCTAGTGGTACAATTGCTGGGTCTTTAGGTAGTTCTATTTTAAATTTTTTGAGGAACCTCCATATTGTTTTCCAGAGTAGCTGCACCAGTTTGCATTCCCACCAGCAGTGCAAAAGAGATCCTCTTTCTCTACATCCTTGCCAACATCTGTTGTTGACTGAGTTGTTAATGTTAGCCATTGTGACAGGTGTGAGGTGTTATCTCATTGTGGTTTTGATTTATAATTCCCTGATGATAAGTGATGTTGAGTATTTTTTTCATGTGTGTTTTAGCCATCTGAATGTCTTCTTTGGAGAAATGTCTATTTATGTATTTTGTCCATTTCTTCACTGGATTATTTGTTTTTTGGTTGTTGAGTTTGATAAGTTCTTTATAGATTCTGGATACTAACCCTTTATTTGATATGTGATTTGCAAATATCTTCTCCCATTCCATTGGTTGCCTTCTGGTTTTGCTGATTTCCTTGCTGTCCAGAAGCCTTTTATTTTGGTGAGGTCCCAATAGCTCATTTTTGCTTTTGTTTCCCTTGCCTCTGGAGATGTGTTGAGTAAAGAAGTTGCTGCGGCTGAAGTCAAAGAGTTTTTTACCTACTTTCTTCTCTAGGATTTTGATGACTTCCTGTCTTGTGATTACTTCTTTTATACATTTTGAGTTTATTTTTGTGTATTGTGTAAAAAAGTGGTCCAGTTCATTTTTCTGCATATTGCTGTCCAGTTTTCTCAGCACCATTTGCTGAAAGGACTGTTTTTTATTCTATTGGATATTCTTTCCTGCTTTCTCAAAAATTAATGGACCATACATTTGTGGGCCCATTTCTGGGTTCTCTATTCTGTTATATTTATCTGAGTGTCTGTTTTGGTGCCAGGACCATACTGTCTTAATGATTACAGGACACATAGATGTCCATTGTCACCACTGTTATTCAATATAACATTGGTAGTCTTAGCCTCAACAATCAGACTACATGAAGGAATTAAAGGCATCCAAATTGTTCAGGAGGAAATCAAACTTTTACTCTTCAGAGATGACATGATACTCTATATGGAAAATCCAAAAGATTCCACCGAAAACTGCTAGAACTGATCTATGAATTCAGCAAAGTCTCAGGATATAAAATCAATACACAAAAATTGGTTGCATTCCTATACACTACTAATGAAGCAACAGAAAGAGAAATCAAGGAATCGAACCCGTTTACAATTTTACCAAAAATCATAAAATACCGAGGAATAGATCTAACCAAAAAGATGAAAAATCTATACACTGAAAACTATAGAAAGCTTATGAAATAAGTTAAAAAGATACAAAAAATGGAAAAAAATAGTCCATGCTCCTTGACTGGGAGAACAAATACTGTTAAAATGTTGATACTACCCAAAGCAATCTGCATATTCAATGCAATTCCTATCAAAATAACACCATCATTCTTCACAGAACTAGAACGAACAATCCTAAAGCTTTCATGGAACCAGAAAAGACACCAAATATCCAAAGCAACTTGAAAAAGAAAACCAAAGCTGGAGACATCACAATCCCAGACTTCAAGATGTATTACAAGGTTGTTATCATAAATGATTCCTATATTTAAGTTGTAAAGCTCAGAGTCTCATTAGTCAAAATTTTACAATTTAATTGATGAGGACTGTGCCGCCTTCTTAGAACTGGCACATATATTTTATAAGCTACACGATGTCCAGTGGGAAATACTGATTTAGGATTCCTTTTCCTAGGTCTTAGTTCCATCACTTTCATTAACTTATTATGTGATTTTGGACTAATTTCTTAATCTTTCTGTGCCTCAGCGTCTTTAAATATAAGAATTCAGAGATGTATTCCTCTACTGTACATGTCTTAGAGAAAGAGACACTGATGTGTGCTGAACAGAGCATAGGTTTGGAGTCATAAAGACCTGTATTCAAATTCCTATCTCAGACACCAGCTAGCTTTGTGGCTTTAGGGAAGTTGGCATCACTGATCCTTATTTCTGTCCTCTCCAGAATGATCTCATAAGATTGTGAAGAGTAGGTAAGTAATTTGGAAAGTACCTAGCGTAGTGGTCAGCATGAATCTTACTTTTTTTCCTCTAGTTTCTTCTCCATCTGCCTCTATCTAGCTGTACAATGAGATTTTGAGCATTAAATTTTATATGTGTCTATCATGTAGAAAGTGCTTAATAAAAGTCAAATTTTTTTGGATGTGCTATAAAGTAATTAAAGTTACTAAATAAGGAAGGGTGAATATTATTATTTTTTAACTTTTGTAATGTTTATTCAGTTTTAGAGAGAGAAAGAGACAAATAGTATGATCAGGGGAGGGGCAGAGAGAGAGAGAGAGAGAATCCCAAACAGGCTTCTTGCTGTCAGCACAGAGCCTGATGTGGGGCTCAATCTCATGAACTGAGATCATGACCTGAGCTGAAATCAAGAGGTGAATGCTCAAATGACTGAGCTGCCCAGGTGCCCCACGGAGGGGTGAATATTGTAATAATGGGAAGAGGAAGATAAAAAAATAAAATTTTAAAGGAAAACACAAGACCTTAGTAAATTTAATAATTATTCCTATTTAAAATAACAATTTCTCATTGTTTTGAGAGTGCTCATCTTTATACATCTTCCCAAATGTCTAAAATATCCCCCAAAAAAGTCTCTGCTGGATAGATGAGCCCACTATCTGAGCCCTATATTTTTGCAAAGATTTTGTAATATATACAATATAGATTCATAACTAAACATTTTTGAATTATCAAATTCATCACTTTGCTCAATATGTTTAACAATCAGAGCATTATCTGCTGCTAATTAGAATCGGGTTGACAATAAACAGGGCTCATTGACCTCCTTGGAAATAAGTATCTTAGGGAAATGTGTATCTTTATAAAAGGGTACCAGTTAATTTTAACAACTTCACATATGCCTCTTTTTTTTTATATGCTTCAGACGTGAAATGTAAAATGCATGTGAATACTAAAGGTGATATTTTCTAAGGTCTTGAGGAGAAAAGCCTATTTACAAGTTATTGATTATGGTCGTATTGCGATGAATATTTGTAACACATCTTGCCTTGGTTTAATTCACTATTAGTTATACACAAATGTTAATGTGCTCCAATCTATATAAACCTTTTCTGATTTTCATACAATTTACTTTCTCTTTTTTTTTTCAGCTTAGTTTAGAATGAAATGGGTAAATACTTTCTTTCTCTTATAGGATTGTAAGAATAGTGCTACTCCTCTGGGCTTTTAAAAAGAGGTATAAGTATGTCTTAATAGTAAAACACATGCTGATTTTATTATTTTAAACTAAATTTAAAAGTATGATGTGTAATTACATAGCATTTGCTATAATTCAAGATATGGAGATACAGAAAAGTACAACCTACTTACTGTGAATATAGAGTCATTTATATTCAACCATCTTAGCTGAAGTTACCAAAAGAGAATAAAAGTTAACAGTTTTTGGCTCCTAATGAAAAATTATTTAAAAAATCTAATTCATGCAAGTGACTTTAACTTTTTGGTGTTCAGTTTAACAGTTGAGTTCAACAAACATTTACCCTATACAGTCCACCATAGTGCTGAAGAGCATGGGATTTGTAATCAAATGACCTGGGATTGGCTTCCCATATCAAAGTTTACTCTCTGACTGTGAGCAAGTTATTCCACTGCTGATGTAGTTTCTTCAACTGTACAATTGGGCACTGATACCTACTTTGTAAGAATGTAGTGGATTCAATGGGAAAGTATGTATGTGTGCCTGGCTATAGAAGCCACACAATAAATNACAGAGCCCGACATGGGGCTCGAACCCATGAACAGCGAGATCATGACCTAAGCGAAAGTCGGACGCTTAACCGACTAAGCCACCCAGGCGCCCCAAAGATAAATAAGACATTATCTGGCATTGAACTTAGAGTAAACTACAAGCAGAATATATATTGAAATACACCTGTAACACATCTGGCTTGACAAATAACATGCACCAATCAAACACATTATNGAGCCGAAGTCAGACGCTCAACCGATTGAGCCACCCAGGCGCCCCAAAAGTGAATAATTTTAAAATAAAATTGACATTTTAGAAAATAGATATTTTGTTGTTGTTGTTGCTCAGAAGCTTCACATGAAAAAGTTCTAAGGAAGCCAAAAGAGCATGCTTTAGCTATCTATAAATTTGTTGGTCAATCTCTGTAGATTACGTTATGGTTAAAAGATAGAGTCCTCCAGAATGCAGTGAGAAATAATAAACCAAAAGAACACAACATAATTTGTCTTCATGCAAATGGTGCATCTATTTTAACAAAGAAAACATCAACACAGAAAACAATGTTGTAATTATCATATTGATAGTTATGTATTCATTTCACAGAAGGGAAGAACTTTGGGGTGTGTCATGGGCACTGATCATTCACCAATTAAAGGTACCTATATGGTAGATTTATGGTAGATGAGTAAAAGATAGGTGTTTCCTACACCATCTACTCCCATCCCTACATTCATCAACTGAATAGAGCTACAAGAGTATCATTAGAATGATTCCAAATTCTTCTGATGTCCAATTTACAAAATTCAGTTTTCCAGTTAATTTAGCATTCTATTTAGAAGGAGTTCTCTGTCAAGTAGCAATCCATACTTGTCAAATTCTGATCAGAGGTCACAATGGTGATTCCAAAGTTCAGCATCAGAAAAAGAGATTCATTTATGTGCAGCATAATATTTATATATGGACTATATTTTGAAGCATCCTTTAGCAATTCATTATTCCTTGATGGTGTATCAGGTGTGATTATAAGTAATGTAACTTCTTTTAATGGGTGGTTTATAAATGCCTTCTGAAGGCAATTGCAAAAGAAGAGTTAAAAAATGCCTTTGCCAAATCCAATATTATATTAATATGTAGTTCCCACAGCTACCACAATGAAAAGTCACTTTATGTACTCTGTGCATGGCTGGGAGGCTACAGAGATGAGGAAGTCTTGGCCCTGTTCTCAAAGATTTTGTTGGCTAGTTGAGGAGATTAACAGGTCAATAAACATTTATAGTGCAGTATGGTTAAGTGCTCCTATAGAAGAAAACACAGGTTCTGTAGGAGCTCTGAGGAGCAGATAACCAAGTTAGAGACTGTGTAAATTGGAATGAAAACATACATTTGAATAGGTAAGTTCTGAGATATTCATATCATATGTTATGTTACAATATCTAAATTTATATGTCATATTTTGGAATTTTCTTTAGTGACAAAATCGTTAGCAAGACATTCCTCATGAAAAAGAATTATATAATTGTTTCATCTTCTCTATTACAAGGAATTCATGTACCTAGGCTCAGAGAAAAGGTTGATAAACTTTATATGGCTTCTTTGTTTTGCTACTCTGGAGCTAAGCTAACTGGTTTAGTATAAGATGAACAATGAATCCAAAATATAAGGTTACCTTCTAGATGGAACAGAACTATTCATCATTATGAGTATAATGTTTATTTTTCTACTACAAACTGTAGCCATAGTATGTGTTATAATGTGTTTATGATTTTCCTATTTTCCTGCTAATGTGAATCATAGATCAATTACCCCCAATCAGCAGCAAAGCATGCCAATCTGGACACTAGCTCATCTGGATTATGTTTTCTTAGCATAGTTCATAATGTAATTTCTTTTCCCTCTCTATTTCTATTCTTCACACTTTCTATAAAATTACTGTTTTTGTTGATCAGTGAATTGAACAAGAGTGAGGAGGATGGGAATTAGGTTGTGTTCTGAACTGAGAAAATTAGGCTGTGAAAATCAAAGGTGTCCAGGGACAGTTACATTGAAGAGAGAGTTGAGGGGATATTCTTTCTCTCTGCCCTGGGCCAATAGGTCCAACTGAATTAATTCAGCTGGCAAGCTATTTTAAAAATGCTGTGTGTGTAAAATAGATTCACAGAGAAACAGTGTTACCTCTAAAGCACTCTATAGATAAGCACGTGCTTCACATAGCAGACATTGATTCTAGAGAAGAGGAAAACCACAGTGATTTTCAATCATTAATAATAAGTCTTCAACTCATAAGTAATCAGCATGGAAAAGTAGTTTTCTCTTCTTGCCATCATGATCCACAAAACCGTAGATGTTTTGAAGCATAGATTCAATTTAATTCAATACATATTTTTGAAGACTTGCTAGGTACTATGTGCTTGAGGTGTGGTGATACACAAGACAGACATAGTTCCTGTCCTCATGGAGTTTCCAGTCTGGCAGGCAAAGCAGATATTTTACAAGTAGTTATGGGTATTATAACTGTTATGAAAGAAAAGTTGATGAGGTTGGTAGTATAAAAGAGGGCTTAATTTAGCCTTGGAGCAGGTGGATATGGTCAAGTCTTACCTACACTGTAGCTTGGAGATGGGAAAGGCAGAGGAAACTGTAGTCACCCTCTACTATTTGTAGCTGAAATATGCTTAAAAATCAGTGGGACACTTTCTTCAGGGGACTTGAATGTGGGACAGTCTCTCCCTGGTTCACATGCTTTGCATACAGGTATTCCTTCTCTAAGCTGGAGTGCCTGTTACTCTTGACTCCCCCTCTCCCCTCCTCCCCCTGCCCAAGATAGTGGAGTCATTTCTTAAGTGCTAAACTTCCCATGTTCTGTAACTCTTCTAGAAAGGTTAAACTGTTACTGATCATTTAGTAACTCTTTTGGGTGCGTTCTCCAATAATTCTATGGCATTCTCAGACCTATAACAGTGACTTTGCCCTTCTTCAATTTGGCTTCAGAACCTTGTCTCCTAGTAGGAAATGTAAGGACTTAAATTTGGTTTTAGTCACTCCTATTTTTCATTCATTGAGAGTCTTCTGTGCCAAAGAGTACACTGTGAGTAGGAGTCAGTTTTCTCTATTAGTGAAAAGCTACCAGAGGTCAAAAAAATAATTTTTTAATAAAGTGGAAGGTCACTGTGAAGTCCAACAGTATTTGTTCTGGTACTTATTTAAAGTGATTCAAGTTGCTTTTTGGGGCAAAAGGAAGGGTATACAAAAGAGTTGGGAACCAGTACTTTTTTCTGTGCTCCACAGTATTCTACGGAAAGCATGGTAAATTGTCTTTCTTCAGTCTGTCCTATTGTAGGCCACAGAGGAGGGCATAGAGAACAGAATGCAGCTTTTTTTTTTTTCACACCCAGCTCTAGTGCATTTGGTAGATAAAAGGTACTCCTGGAATATGCTGAATTGTCAGGAAAACCTGGGTTCTAACAGCCTTTCCAGTGCTACTGGCTGACACTAACCCTGGGTAACTCATTTCCCTTCTCTGGGACTCAGTTTCATCATCAGTAAAAATGAGAAGGTTTCAACCATAATTCTGTGGATTTCTTCATAGCCTTAGGCATTCAGCAAAGGCACCATTAAGAGGAATTCTGGTGGCCAAGAGTTTATCACTCACATACACCCCCAACCCCTTGTTTTCAACAAGAGCAGCTCAACTTTTATCTCCTTTCAAGTTTTCATCTCCGCATACAATTCCATTTGATCAAAGAGGTCTATATGTTTTTACAAAAATTATAAACCATNGTAGCAGATAATTTCTAAGAATTATGATTTTTTTTATTGCTTTAGGTATCCTGCTCCAGAAAGCCTTCATGCTACTGGATAATTCATAAAGCTAGCTGATGTAGAAGGATGTAGCTGAGACAGAAAGTGCTTAAAAATCCCTGAAGTCTAAAGGAAAATAATTTCTTTTTCTTGCATATATTTGCTGCTGCTGAGTTAGGATATGACAATAATGGAAGGTGGACTGTTCCCCGAGGTGTAGATAGGTAGCTAGAGAGGTTCACTTGAATGGGGTGGGTGGAGCTAATAATAGTCCAAATCAGAAAGATGTAGGTTAAAGAGTAGATGCTCCCGAGGTGTCAATTGCTAGTATCCTGTAGTTCTTCAGTGAGCTAGGAAGGGCCTCAGGTCTGGAATTTCTTCTGAGTGCAAAGTCTCTTGAAGTAAGGGAGGAACAAGCTTTGAAAGCTGTTAGTTTGTAGAATTGTCGTGTGTTTAGATGGGACCAAGTGGGCAAGGAGACCAGTTCCAAAGACTATCTAGGCAGGATAATGCCTAGGGGCCGTAGAACTGAGAGGTGATCTGGGATATGGAGGATGGGAAGCATACAATGCCTCTATGAACCCATTCTTCCTAATCAAAATGTGATCATTGCTATGGACTGAATATTTGTGTTCCCACAAAATTCATGTATTAAAATCCTAACTCCCAATATGAGACATTAGGAGTTGGGACCTTAGAAGATAATTAGGTTCATGATGGTGGAACCCTCGTTAATGGCATTAGTACTCTTATAAAATGGAACCCAGAGAGCTGTCTCACCCTCTTTCTGCCAATTAAGGATAAAATAAGAAGAAAAAAAAAATCTACAGTCCAGAAGAAGGCTCTCAGCAGAACCTAACCCTATCTGCACCCTGATCTCAGACTTCCAATTTACAGAATTGTAACAAATTTGTTTATAAGCCACCCAGTCTATGGCACTTTGTTATAACAGCCTGAACTAAGACAGTCATCCTAAGGGACTTTGAGATCCAAGGAAACACACACATTGCTTTTATTTGGGATTTTTATAATCAGAAACACACTTTAGAAATTTGACTTTATATTCTTTTTATTATAATTATTTCACTTAGTTTCCCTTCATTTTGCTAAAGTTGCTTTTGAAAATGTCATGCCTTAATTCTGTTCTAAAGGAAATTTATTTAGGAATATTCTTGGCAGGGCTGGCATCATGTTCATGTGACCTGTGCAGTTGCTTTATTTACTGCTCTGCTGTTGCTTTGTTGAAATTCTTAATAACTTTTGAACAAGGGATCCTGCATTTTCATTTTGTTCAGGTAGTGTGATTTGTTGCAGACTCCAAACATCCAGAGTTTGTCTTCAAACCTGACTCTCAGGTTGAACTTGTTAGAAACTGAGATGACCCTGATTTTTTAGTTTGGGAGGTGAAATGTGAAGTTCCACGAGATCTGGGTATAGTCATTTCTGTGTTGCTGCTTAGGTAATTCATGTCTGTCACATATGAATCATTTGTAATGTGCTTCATGTGAACTCTTTTGTAAACTTGGATACATAGACAAGTCAGAGTGCTGCATTAGTATTTATTGCTGCCACAGATAAGAAAAAAATAACCTGCTAATAGCTGTCTACCACTCTAAAATACTTTATACAGTACAGATCAATAAGTGGATGCTGGCACATGCCTTGGGTGCTCCCATAGGAGGGGTGTTGAGGCATTATTGAGATTATTTATTGTTATTGTTTATAGCATTCTCATGAAGCTGTCAGGTTGAGGCCAAATATGATGGTTAACAATACAGAGCTATAGGCTTCAGAGAGAAGAAATGTATCTCAAGCTTAGCAACCTGGAGGTAAATTCCAAGTTACCAAGCATGAAAGATTAAAAACCCATTTCACTTGGATGTAATAATACCAATAGAATTGTTAGTTACTGACCTGCTATCACTAGGATGCATGCTCTAAGGGGTTCTTCATGAGAAATATTGAGCCTCCTTTTTTTCCATATGATCTTCTTGAAATTACCAACAGAATTGTGCTGGATATATGGGGCAGTCTGTGGCTGTAGTGTTTGAAGAAAAATTAGTTTGCTCACCAATAACTGGAGCCTTGCTGGTACCTCTTCTGAACAGGTAAAGAATCATCTGTCTCTTTTTGTTTTGTTAAAAAAAAAATCTAATGAAATCATGCATACCCTATCTTCTCTTATGTTAGGGAAAGACCTTTAAGAAGAGTACATCAGACTAATAGAACTTATTTGTAGTAGACTTTGCTATTTGAAACTGAATCCCCTCATCTAGAAATGGGCTATCATGTATCTCCTCATTTTGAAGCTAGTGCTGACACTTAAGCGGAGTTGTAGTTGTGTCTTTTACTAGCACGCTCCTCTGGTGCTCAGGGACTTAATGGTGGTCCCTTGCAGTTCCTGAAATCAATTTTGTTCTGATGGAGCACCACCCATTTTGTAGTTTATCCCTCCTACAGTCATTTAGAGTTATTGATCTGTACTGAAAGAATTGAAAATTGAAGCATATTTTTAATAGACTTTTATTCTAAGGACTGCCAGAAAGATTGACCCCTTTACCAATATGATGTAAGCTTGTTTGACTTAGTGCCTCATTCTTGAGGTTTTCTCTGGCATTTGAAGGTACAAACTGAGGTATCAACTGTGCCCTATGAGCACAACTGACTAACTACATGTGTGGGTACGGCCAGTAACTATCCACATCAAAGGACATCACTCTTTTGCTTAAGATTTTATTCTCTCTGACCTGCTAGAATGTTGGGAAGGCCCATATTATGCCTTTCCTTTGCTTCTGTCGCTTTCCTTGACCAGAATGCCTTCCTTTTTCATTCTCTCTGCCCAAGCCCAAACTTCCTCATGTGCCACCACCTTCATAAAGTCTTTTCTAAGTATTTCATCACGAATCCATCATCCTGTCCTTGAAATTCAGATGATACTTAAGCTCTTTGCCATAATATTGTATACTTAGCTATCCTATACCTTAAGTTTCCTTTTTATTTGTTACTGTTTTAGGTCTCTTTAGCCATATAGTTCCTACAGGGCATATACTTATTTATTTTTTATCCTGCAGAGCACCTGCACCACTTAATAAATACATGATTGATTATTAAATCAGTAGAAGGGTTAAATCATTGATGGCTTTATGAAGAATTCAAATATATGAAAAGAGCAGCTTTCACACAAACTAATTTGTCAGGCTAACCTAGGATACAAGGCTGGAGAATCTATTGGAGGGAAAAAAAAGGAAAGGAAGAGTACTTCAGGTGTTACTTAGAATAATCAACAAAGGGGCATGTGGATGGCTCTGTTGGTTGAACATCTGACTCTTCATTTGAGCTCAGGTCATGATTCCAGGGTCATGGGATCTAGTCCCATGTCAGAGTTCTGTACTGAGCATGGAGCCTGCTTACGATTCTCTCTCCCTCTGCTTAACCCACCTCTAAAAAAAGAATAATTGTCAAAAAAGTGATTATTCATGTTTTAAGATAAGGAAAGCCAGACATAAGTATGTTAACTGAATTGCCCAGAATTACATATCTAGTGACAGGACCAAAACTTGGAACCCAATTCTCTGACTAAATGCTATGCTCTTCTTACCAACTGTAAAATATGATATCCTGGCAACTGTGGGTAAGTGAGAGTCCTTCACTTTCTCTGTGTCTTTCTTAAAACAGAGCACTCAGGGAAGTATGTGTGTGTATGGAAAAAGGGAGTAGGGGGTAAAAGAATAGCTATCTACTCACTTCTTTGAATTTTGAGTGCTGGCTAATTGCAATATGTGAATCAAAACTGTAATGTTAATCCGTTTTCATCTTCACCCTCATTCTTGTAGCAATTCGTTCCTTCCCCCATTTCACTCCACTTCACGTTCCATCTTATTCCACCTCTCCCCCCCCAATATCTAATTACAGTTTTGCAAGAAGAAAATACAGACTACATACTGCTATAGTTACACCTGGAATTTACATCAATTTTACTGAACCAAGCTCTGACTGCCACTTTGTGTTGCATTCCCATAGTAACACCAAATAGAATGGAAGAAAGAAAAAAAAAAAAA
>NW_027530992.1:8012-13056 GCF_008692635.1 Crocuta crocuta | reverse complement strand
TAAATCTTGTACATTTAGGGGCCCCTGGGTGGCTCAGTCAGTTAAGCGTCCGACTTCAGCTCAGGTCATGATCTCACGGTTTGTGGGTTCAAGGCCTGCATCAGGCTCTGTGCTGACAGTTAGCTCAGAGCCTGGAGCCTGCTTCTGATTCTGTGTCTCCCTCTCTCTCTGACCCTCCCCTGCTCATTATCTCTCTCTCTCTCTCTTTCTCTCTCTCTCTCTCTCTCTCAGAAATAAATAAAACATTTAAAAAAATAGATCTTGTGCATTTATAGCTTTGCTCTTCCTCAACAAGTTGCCTATTTTTCTAACTTTGTTTTTTAAAAGGAGACAGAAATTAGAATGATACCGCTTCACATTTTGATTACTTTGTATTTGGAAAATGCATACAGGGGTGTTGTTCTATGCTAACATAAATTAATGACTTTTTCTGGACAAGGGACAGAGGAGAAGGTGTAAAAAATACTTGTAAAACATCTTGAGAACTCTAATCTATCTGACCTACTATAATCTGACACATATTTCTACTTACAGTGCCCCTTCATGTGCCCAAATGTAGGCTCAGTGTCACTTGTGCTCAAAAAGAAAATAAAAATAAAAATGAAAAGAAGCTGCCTGAGTAGGAAAAATAAAACTGAACAAACTAACATAGAACAGGAGCATTAAATGCCAGACTAAGGAACTTTGACTTTAGCCTAAAAGCAATTGAGAACTATTAACAGTATGACAGGAAGAGATTAAATAAGGTGCCTATTCTCTAATGACAAATTGATGTCTGAGTGAGAGCTAAAATCAAAGTACTCAAATTCCTATGTATTGTGTTGCTTTTCTAGGTAGCAATATTTGGGGTAGAAATATAAAAGTGCTATGGTTAAGAGATTGGGCTCTAGACTCAGATGTCTCTGCCTTTTTGGATCAAAGGTCTGAATCTTCCTTTCAGCTTTGCTTGAATTACTGAGTCTCTTGTCTCCGTCCACCCTGTGAAATGATGTCTGTTTTGCTACCATCTGCATCCTAGTGCTAGAGGGTATTACTGTTACCATGACTTGGCTCCCCTCACCATGGGTAATATTTTCTTAAGCCTCCTTCCAGTAGCAGCTCAATTGTCACCTCATCTGAAAATTCTTCCTTTACCAATTTATATAAAGTAGGTATCCCTACCCCATCCTTTCAGAAATACTCAATTCCATTATTTTGTTTTATTTTTCCATAAAATATAGTATTAACTAACTCAGATTACCTAATATGTTTATTCATTTATTGTCTGATCTTCTCCACTTAAATGTAAGCTACTTAATGGCATAGGCCCTGTATGTCTTATGTTCAGCACCTTTTCTCAAGCTCTCAGTACATTACCTGGACCAGAGTAGGTACTCAGCAACTATTTCCTGGATGAATGAATGAGTGAAGGAATTAATGAATTTGGCAGGTGCTTATTGAATAGTTATTATGTACTTTAAGCCTGACACCTGTTTAAGAGGATAGACACAGCTGGTTTCCTGGAGAGTTTACCAACAGAAATGCCAGACTTTACAAAGTTGATGTATGCTGTGTTTGTCATTTACTGTCACTGTGGCTTTTACAGCAGCAGTAGTTCAGAAACTGAAACTTCATGGGCCAGGATATTTTCAATGCACTCTATGGAACTTAAGGGTTTGATTCAGCTTGCTTCAGGAATGTTTCCAGCCACCTTGCTTCCTCCTGATTCACTGTTGGACCACAGAATTCTAAAAACATTGGCATGATAAAAATCTGCCTCCTAATATAGGCCCCAAATGATTTTGAAGGTAAATAAATACACTTGGAAGCTGGTATCTTGCCAAGATTTTTGCCATGTGCTAAAGGTAACGACCATTAATATACAGTGAGCCTAANTACTGATTCGATTTCTTCACTCGTTATGGGTCTGTTCAGGTTTTCTATTTCTTCCTGTGTGAATTTTGGTAGTGAGTGTGTGTTTAAGGAGATCTTCGTTTTTGCTATATGTCATTAGGACATTTCTTTTACTGGGATAAGACATATCAACATCCTAATTTAAGGATACTGGAAGATGCTGTTTTAAAGATCTTAATTGTGCTTTTCTTATTGCTTCTCCACAATCAAGGAATAACAATACAATCTCTGCCTCCCAGCTTCATTATTCATTCACCTTCTATGGGCCTCTGGAACCACTATTTAGACAATCAGGCTGATGTTACAAGCTCTTCCTACCAAATAGGATATTGACTCTTACATTCTAGGAATGCTAGATAGCTGTTATCTAATTTTCTCTGTCTTGTAAGATGTTTATACAAATGGTAGGCATTCCTTTAAGTTCATTGTTGATAATAATCATTTTTACTTGTGTGGAATTCTTCATCCCAGAGAGGTACTCATGGTAACTAGTTCTTATTATTACATGTGGCTGCCTAGCAGAATCAAAGCATGCACAGTCTTTGGGTGAACAGATATTGAATAGTTTTCTGAATCTGGTAGTATTTTGTTAGTGTAGCCATGGTATTTCAGAAATGAGATATAGATTTAACTGACCTATGAAAGAGTTTTCCAGGTTTTAGTAGGTGTATGTTGGGCTTTCTTTTTAAAAAATTATAAAAAAGAATTTTTATATTATTTGATTAAGGAAAATTTTTGAATATTATTTATTGAGGTAAAATTGGTATATAATATTATGTAATTTTCAGGTATATGATATTATAATTTTATGTTTGTATNNNNTGCTTACCATCTATCACCATTCAATTCAGCCACTGCATTTATTTTGCCTGACCTCCAACCTCTTCCTTTCTGGTAATGACCAACCTATTCTCTGTATCTATAAGTTTGTTTTTGCTTTGTTTTATATCTTTGTTTTGTTTTTAAATTAAGCATATAAGTGAAATTATAAGGTGTTTGTCTTCCTCCATCTGACTTATTTCACTTAGCATAATACTCTCAAGATTTATCCATGTTAATATAAATGGCAAGTTTTCCTTCTTTTTTAGGAATGAATAGTTTTCCATTGTATGTATAGTATATGTGTATGTATGCATGTATGTATACACACACACACCACATCTTTATATATTCATCCATAGACACTTAGGTTATTTCCATATCTTGGCTATTGTGAATGATGTTACAATAAACATAGGAGTAATATAGGTACATATACCTTTCTGGATTGGCGTTTTCATTCATATTCTTTGGATAAATACCCATAAATGCAATAGCTGGATCATCTGGTAGTTCTATTTTTAATATTTTGAGAAATCTCCATACTGTTTTCCATGGTGGCTGCACCAGTTTACATTTCCACCAACAGATTTCCCTTTCCTCCACATCCTAACACTTGCTTTTCCTTGTCTTCTTTATAATAACCATTATCACATGTGTAGGATGGTATCTCATCATGGTTTTGGCTTGCATTGCCCTGATACCTTAGTGATGTTGTAGAACTTTTCATGTGCCTGTTGGACACATGCATGTCTCCTTTGGAAAAATCTCTATTAAGATCCATTTCCCATTTTTAATTACATTGTTTGATTTTTTTGTTGTTAAGTTGTATGATTTTATGTTTTGATATTAATCTTTTACCAGATATAGGTTTTGCAAATATCTTCCCTGATTCAATAGATTGTCTTTTCATTTTCTTGATGATTTCTTTCACTGTGTAGAAACATTTTAGTTTGATGTAGTCCCATTTGTTTATTTTTGCTTTTGTTTCCCTTGCCTTGGCATCAGATCCACAAACGCATTGCTAAGAATGATTTAAAGGTGTTTACTGCCTCTGCTTTCTCCTAGGAATTTTATGGTTTTAGGTCCTACATTCAAGTCTTTAATCTGCTTCAAGTTAATTTTTGCATGTGGTATAAGATAGTAGTCTAGTATCATTCTTTTGCACGTGGCTGTCCAGTTTTACCAGCAGCATTTATTGAAAAGACTGTTTCCCCATTGTATATTCTGGCCTCTTTTGTTGTAAATTAATTGGCCATATATGTGGGAGTTTATTTCTAGCCTCTCTATTCTGTTTCATTGATCTATACATCTGTTTTTATGCCAATGCCATAATATTTTTATTACTATAACATTGTAGTATAGTTTGAAATCAGAGAGTATGAAACCTCCAGTTTTGTTCTTATTTCTCAAGATCTCTTTGGCTATTTAAGATCTTTTGTGGTTCTATAAAAATTTTAGGTTTTTTTTTTTAGTTCTGTGGAAAATACCTTTGGGATTTTGATAGGGATTGCATTGAATTTGTAGATTGCTTTGGGTAGTATGGACACTTTAACTATTAATTCTTTCAGTCCATGAGAATGGAATATCTTTCCATTTATTTGTGCCTTCTTCACTTTTTTTTAAATCAGTGTCTTATCATTTTCAATGTACAGGTCTTCCGTCTTCTTAGTTAAATTTATTCCTAGTGAATTTTATCAAACATTTAAAGAAGATTTGTTACCTATACTTCTCAAACTCTTCCAAAAAACTGAAGACGAAAGAAAACTTCCAAACTTATTTTATGAGGCCAACATTACCCTGATATCAAAACCAGACAAGAACACTACAAAAAAGAAAATTATAGGTCAATATCTCTGATGAACATAGATGTCAAAATCCTCAACAAATGTTCAAGATCTGCAAAATTTATTCTTTTTGATGCAATTGTAAACATGGTTATTAATTTCTCTGATAGCTATTTATTATTGTATAGAATTGCCACAGATTTTTGTACATTGATTTTGTATCTTGTAAATTTATTGNCTTTAGGATTTTATATATATAGTATCATTCCTTCTTTGAATAGTGACAGTATTACTTCTTCTCTTTAGATTTGGATACCTTTTTTTTCTTTTTCTTGACTTACTGCTGTGGCTAGGACATCAAATACTTTGTTGAGTGAAAGTCGAAGAGTGGGCATCCTTGTCTTGTTTCTTTGAGCTATGAGATTTTCCCAATTGAATATGATGTTAGTGATGGGTTTCTCATATAAGGCCTTTATTATGTTGAGGTACATTACCTCTATGCCCACTGTGGTGAGAGTTTTTATCATAAATGGATGTTTAATTTT
>NW_027530992.1:2333-7875 GCF_008692635.1 Crocuta crocuta | reverse complement strand
CCTCTATGCCCACTTTGTTGAGAGTTTTTATCATAAATGGATGTTTAATTTTATAAATGATGTTTCTGCATTTCATTGAAATGATCATGTGATTTTTATCCTTTTTCTGCTAATGCAGTATATCACATTGATTTGCAGATGTTGAGTCATCCTTACATCTCTGGAAAAAAATCCTACTGAATCACAATGTATCATCCTTTTAATGTATTGTTGAATTTGGTTTGCCAGTATTTTGTTGAGGATTTTGGCATCTATGTTCATCAGGGATATTGACCTGTAATTTTCTTTTTTTGTAATGTTCCTATCTAGTTTTGATATCAGGGTAATGTTGGCCTCATAAGCTTGGAAGTATTCTTTCCTCTTCAGTTTTTTGGAAGAGTTCGAGAAGCATAGGTAATAAATCTTTGAATGTTTGATAGAATTCACCAGTGAAACTATCTGGTCCTAGACTTTAGTTTTTTGGGAAGATTTTCTTTACTGATTCAATCTCCTTGCTAGTAATCAGCCTATTCTGATTTTCTATTTCTTCTTGAGTCAGTCTTGGAATATTGTATGCTTCTAGGAATTTATCCATTTCTTGTAGGTTGTCCAGTTTGTTGATAAGTATTTATTCATAGTGGTGTTTTATGATCATTTGTATTTCTTTAGTAATCAGTTGTAACTTCTTTTATTCCTGATTTTATTTATTTGAGCACTCTGTCTTTTTTCTTGATGAGTCTAGCTAAAGGTTTGTTAATTTTGTTTATCTTTTGGAAGAACCAGCTCTTCGTTTCATTGATCTTTTCTATTAACTTTTTAGTTTCTATTTCATTTATTTGTGCTCTGATCTTTATTATTTCCTTTATTGTATTATATTTGGGCTTCTTTTACTCTTCTTTTTTCTAGTTCTTTTAAGTACAAAGTTAGATTATTTGAGATTTTTCTTATTTCTTAAACTAGACCTATGTAACTATAAACTTCCCTCTTAAAAGTTTTTTTGTTGCATTCCATAGATTTCAAGCTGTTATTTATCTCCAGATATTTTTTTAAATTTCTCCATTGATTTCTTCATTGACCCAATGGTTGTTAGTTAGTATCTGTGAGCTACGGCAAGGGTAATGGAGGGAATTGATATGTTGTCTCTCTGCTCATGTTCCTGGGACATCTCTATTGCCTTCTGGGTGTGTGGCAAACCTGAAGCCTGCTCTTCAGATTGATGCTGCAGGATAAGAAAATAGTCCTTTTTCACGTAAAGACTTGGGATATGTTTCAATTTGATGTTTGTGCAGTGCCATGGGGGTGGTCGCTTTCCAAGGACTGTCTCTGCAATTGTTTCAGACCTATGGCGTCCTGAAATACAATTTCTTCCTGGCCACCGGAGCCATGTACTCAAGAGGCATCCTTTGTACTCAAGGTGCTGCAGTCATTTCAAGGCCTGCTGCCACTATGGTTCTCAGGGACCAGGTACTCAGCTGACTCAACTAGTGGGGCAGGCAGCACCTGTCACATGAAAGGGCAGAGTACTTGGCTGGCCTGTCTCTGGTGGGGCTGGGCTCTGGGCTGACTGAGGTGGAGTGGCTTGTAGCTTCAGTGCACAGTGACAGGGTACTGGGTGCCCTGCTGTGGTGTGCTTGGTTGGGGTGTCAGCATCCTGGGGTCTTAGCAGGCCACTCCCACTAGATGTAGCAGACTAAGGGTAGGGGGATGCAAAAAATGGCACTAGCCTGCCTCTGCATCAATAACGTGGAAGAAGGAGAAGAATGCAAACATGGTATCAGCCAGTACCTCTATCCCTGGAAAGAGTCACAACAGGTCCCTGCCTTTTGGCAGATGCTTTAAGATTAACAAATGAGTCTCCTTCACATATGGTCTAGGCCTCTTTCAAACTGTTGCTTTGCACTGGGTGCTGGAGCCAGTGTGTCTGTGCGTGAGCCCTTTAAGAATAGATTTTGTATTTCCTATAGCCCCATGGTTCTCCTAGAAGTAAGCTTCATTGATTTTCAGTGCCAGAGGCTTTAGGGAATTGTCTCATTAGTGCAGTTCCCAGGGTTGGGATGCCTGAAATGTGAAGCAAACCTCTTGCTCCTCGGTGACAAGCTCTGTATATGAGATCCATCTAGGTTGTGGGTCACCACATCTGGGGTGAGGTTTCTTGCAAGACCATGTTTTTGTCTTTCGTGTCCATCTCAAAGTGACCTTTTTATCATTTGTTTGGGGCAATGTTCACCTATCTTTTAGGTCCTTTTCAGAGGGAATTGTTCCATATCTACCTTTAGGTTTGTTATGTTTGTGGGAAGAGGTAACTTTCGGATTATTCCATTCCCCTATCTTGAACCCCTATTGCCTTGAATAGTCTTAGGCAGTAGTTAGCATTTATATTTACTCTTCTGACCAGGAGGTTTCATGATAAATCTAACTATTCATATGTAATCTCACACATCTTGTATAGTAATGATATTCACATAACAATAAATCTTTTACTTCAGGAATGTTGAGCATGTCCTGGCTTTATGGAAAACATTTTGACACCTAAGTGTCTCTTATTGACATTAATGGGGTCAATGCCCTCACCTGCCATCCCCAATTAGAAATCTCTCCTGGATCTTATTGTGTGCTTAGGGCCAATAAATATATTCCATACACCTCGACCCAAATAACATATCAGCAGTGTCCTCTACCTACCTTGGGCCAGTCTATAGATGTCCTGAATTAGATGATGCTTGGGGCATATGGGTGGCTCAGTTGGTCAAGCGTCCCACTTCAGCTCAGGTCATGATCTCATGGTTTGTGGGTTCGAGCCCTGTATTGGGCTCTGTGCTGACTGCCAACTCAGAGCCTAGAGCCTGTTTCAGATTTTGTGTCTCCCTCTGTGTCTGACCACTCCCCCTGCTCATGCTCTCTCCTCTCNTTAGGAGGAACTTAACGGAGGACCATGGGGGAGAAGAAGGGGGAAAACAGTGGGGGAGGTGGAGAGACGCAAACCATGAGAGACTCTTGAACGCTGAGAAAAAAGAGAACTGATGGATGTGGGGGAGGGGGGAGATGGCCACGGAGGGGAGCACTTGTGGGGATGAGCACTGGGTGTTATATGGAAACCAACTTGACAATGAACTATTTGTAAAAAAAAATAAAGAAATAAAGAACACTTTATTGGGGGGAAAAAAACCCCAAAGAAATAGATGAGCTTTTAAGTTTAAAGTTTAAATTGGGGCAGAAGATAAACAAAATACCTACTTTTTTGACTGTTCCATACTTCCTCCATTTTCATTAAAAATTTTGACATGAAGTTTCTCTCAATTATGCTTTAAGAGGCTTTTTCTGTAAGATTTTAAAATAAACAGGGTATTCACAAATAATAAAACATAAAGGTAATATCTTTCAAATACATAGGATTCAATTTCCACACATACCATAACAATGATAGTGTGTGTGTGTGTGTGTTTGCGCGCGCACACACACACTCGCAATGAGATACTATTCTTTGTGTATCTATGATAGATTAACAGGTATTTTCAGTGATTTATGAAATGTGATAGTGTGTTTTTCAAAATTCATTTATTTTAGATTGGATTATAAGACTGTCAAATAACTGCTTTACAGAACTAATACTATTTATATTCATTCATTTCAGCCAATTCCTAAACAAAAACTTCAGAGTAAACAACTTATTTTGGCTTTGCTTAAGAAAAATGCCTAATGGTTGATTTGATATTTTATATTGCATTACCTACCGTTAGCATGGTACTGCAATATACCAGGGATTAATTTCTTTTATATCCAAGAAAAAAATATAATTTGCTACTCACTTCTCTACCTAAGTCAACATCAAAGACATGCAGATATGATTCAGGGAGATTAGTCAGTTTGGACAATATGGCAGACTAGATATCCTTGGAATCAAGTGGTGTTCTTCAAAGTAAAAAAGCCTCATGCATGGATCCCAATCTAGTGATTCCATTTAAATGGCAGATTATGGAACTCTTGTACGAGTGTTNCCATTTCTTTAAGTCAGAGTTGGTAGACATTTTCTATAAAAGACAATGTAGTAAATATTTTAGGTTTTGCAGGCTAGTCAGTATATGTTGCAGCTACTCAATTTCTCACTGTAGCTTAAAGGCATACTTATTTCAAAACACATACAAAATATGAAAATAAACATATGAGGATATGGAGGAAAATTATGAAAAGTAGGAGTAATAAATAAGGATTAACTTTATAATATATATTAAAAAACCACAGTAATTTAGGTACAGGAATTGGAAGACATGTCAAATAAACAGATTTTTTTATCATATAAATAGATCCAAATACTAATTAAATAATAAAAGAGCCATAGTAAAATAGAAATTATGTTGAAATTGACTATCCACTTAAGGAGAAAAATTTAAATAAAATTCTCATTTTTTATACCAATCTCTCTCATTCTCTATACCAAAATTAATTCCAGAAAGATCATAGATTTAAAAATGAAATATATAAAATTATAAAAGTATTGGAAGTAAACACTGGCTATGGATGGGAATAGGGTTCTTGAAATATGAAAGGCCTAAGAAACAAAGTATAGAAACTGTAGTATTAAATATTAGTAGATGTCATTATATATATTTTTATATTCTGCACAGAAAAAAATAAAAATGCAAGTCTTCACGGAAAAAATAGTGATCATAGGCAAAAGCTGAAGAATATTCTGCAACACATTTGTCAGATAAAAAGCTATTAATTTGCATTGTTACGAATCAATGCAAGATCACCATTCAATACAAAAGAAAGCAGATAACCAACAATTCAATGAAAAAGAATCACAAATGGCTTATAGACTTAGGAAAAATATCTTCTGTTTCACTCATGAGTAAATGCAGATTAATGTGAGTAATAAATATTACATTTTGATGGCATGTACTGTTGGCAAGTGAACAGATAACATAGTCAGAAGCAAATCCATTACTAGAAATTTGTCCTACTGATTGGTAATTTTCAACCTGATGTGATTTGACCCCAAGAGGACATTTGACAATGTGTGGAGACACTTGTCATAACAGTGCAGGGAGTACTACTGGAATCTAGTGGATAGAGGCCAGAGATATTACTAAACATCCTACAATATACAGAACACCCTACAACAGAAAATTATCTGACCAAAAGTGTCAATTGTGCTGAGATTCAGAAATCATGCTATAGATATACATCTGTGCACATATGTATGTTAAAGGCTGTTCTTTGCAGAATTGTAAAAACAAAATACTGAGAGTAAACTAAATGTTCATCAACAAGAATCTGGTTAAATAAAATATGACATATCCAGAAAGTGGTATTATGTAGTCTATAAGAAAACTAAGGTAGATTTATGCTGATAGAAAAATATTTATAAGATATGATAAGTAAAGAAAATATCAAAATACAGAACAGTGTATACAATATGTCCTCATTTGTGAAGAATAAAATTATATATATAGTTTTATATATAGTGCATATATATTATGTATATATGCATATACATGTGAAAATTTGCAAAAATGCACACTAAGTTATTGAAAATGGTAAATAGTCACTCTTGGCAAACAGA
>NW_027530992.1:0-2268 GCF_008692635.1 Crocuta crocuta | reverse complement strand
AAATCATTTTCCCAGTTACCATTTTTTGCCTTTTAAAATTTCTCAACGGTAGGCAAACCATGAGAAACTCTTGAATGCTGAGAACAAAATGAGGACTGATGGGTGTGTGTGGGGGGGGAGATGGGTATGGGAGGAGCACTTGTGGGGATGAGCACTGGGTGTTATATGGAAAGCAACTTGACAATAAACTATTTGTTAAAATAAAAAAAACCAGCAAAAAAAAATTTCTCAAGGAAAGTCCATCTCAAAGACCACTGCCTACACCCAGTCTTTCCTAGTCTCAATCCCTTGGGATCATCCTTTCATTTACATACCATTTTTTATATTTTTGAAGGCATGCATACCATGTGTTGTAATTTATGACAATGTCTGATTTTCTTTTTGCCTCCACCCAAGAATTCATGTTAGACTATGAGTTTTTCAAGCTTAAAACTATATACTATTCATCTTTGAACTAGTTATAGTATGCAACATAGTGCTGAAGGCATTACTACAGGTCAGTAAATATTTGTTAAGTTGAATTGAATTGAATGAAGGTTTAAAATATATAGAGAAATATAAACAAGGAAACATAAAACCAAAAAGAAATAGAAAAAAATCAGTTTCTTCAGTTTGTTAGCAGCCTAAATTCTGGTATTGTTTAGTAACTTTTGCCTTAACGGTTAAGCATATATTGCATTTTCTGAGCAGAAACCAATCTCTACGCTGTAATATAACTAGATAATATTTTTGTATTCTATTTCCTTTAATAAAATCTTTTCAATTCTTACAGCAATTCTGCTGAAATTGTAATTGCCACTTTTAAGTTTCATTTTTCATATGTCTCACTGGGGCAAGTGCTATTTGTTTCTGTTTTACACATGATGCATCAATTGTACAAGCGAGTAAGACACTTGTTTAATCAGCTCTAGCCTCTATGTTTCCTGTTTGTTAAATGATGCTGCTGAAACTCAGTATTTCGGATATTTATGAGGCTGAAACTTGTCCATCATGATCACACCCCCAATTTCTTTAGGAGCAACATGATATGTAGTAGAAAAACTCATTGTTTCTTGAGGCATGATTCCTCATCTACTTTATACATCCCATAATAAGGTCAAACTATGGTGGGAATTTTATTATAAAATTATGTGTTCTTGATCTTTTGAACCATTATGTATCCAAAAATGTTTTTAAAAGTTTTAAATGTTATATTTTTTAAGTTATAATTGACATATATTAGTTTCAGACGTACAATACTGTGATTTGACAATTATATACATTACAAAATGCTCACCATGATAAGTGTAGTTACTATCTGTCACCGTACAAAGTTATTATAATATTACAATGCTGAACATAAACATAGGAGTTTAAATTAGCATCTGAAAACTTTTTANTACATTAGTTTATTTCATAAGTGTTTCCAAGTCAGAATTTGATATTCTTATCACTATAGCTCTGATTTTCTATGCGAGGGGAAAAGTATTCTGCAGTGTCTAATATCCTATGTATATAGCGTTGTTTATTCTTGACACGATTCCAGTATCTAACATAAGAGAGCCATGGTTTTTGTTCCCCTTTAAAGCAGTCTTACATTTATTGACCACCCACTTAACAATGGTTACTGTATTTCAAAGCATATGCCATTACTTAGATGCCATCTCATTCCTCAGTGAAGCTCACTACATCACCACAATCACAGTTAGTGAGCTCACTTTGTATTGAAAGTATTCTACCTATATGGCAATTTCAGGTGTTTTCTAATTTAAAATCACATCCTGTTAGCAAGGGTAGATGTAGAATTTTAGGAAAGCTCTGGCCTTTCTATAGATAGTTCCTTTGTTGCAGACGAAATGACACAGAGGACAAGACACACACAAAAGACAGACACAGACACAACTCCGGCCAGAGGAACAATTCTACGCAAGCCCTTCTTGTGGTTTTTTTTATACCCGGTAACTGGATACAAACTGAAATCTACAAGATGCATTCCTTTACCAATTAAGGGCAAGTAGCCAAACACATTTCAAGGACGGGGGGAGCAAAGGGAGGAAGCGACCACAACATGTTTACTAAGAGGCCTGCTCACAATTCCAGCCTCCTCCTTATTTCTAAGGAAGGCATGTTCCCTCGTTTGCGAGCGGACCATTAAACTTGGATATTGTGTGCAGGCCTCCTGGCAAAGCATCCTGTTTACAGGCATGCTTTGCCCAGGCAGGGAGCCCCGTGTGTAGGCACATTCCCGTGTCCCTAACCACGCTTTCTTGTGGTCACTGTCGGGCTCCC
>NW_027530991.1:0-490 GCF_008692635.1 Crocuta crocuta | reverse complement strand
ATGCTAGGACTTCCAGCACTATGTTAAACAGCAGTGGTGAGAGTTTTCATCCCTGTCATCTTCCTGATTTCAGGGGGAAAGCTCTCAGTTTTTCCCTGTTGAAGATGATATTAGCTGAGGGCTTCTCATAGATGGCTTTTATGATGTTTAAATAAGTTCCTTCTATCCCGACTTTCTCGAGGGTCTTTATTAAGAAGGGATGCTGTATTTTGTCAATTTTTTTTTCTNTTTTTCTGCATCTATCGACAGGATCATATGGTTTTTATCTTTTCTTTTGTTAATGTGATTTATCCCATTGATTGATTTGCGAGTATTGAACCAGCCCTGTAACCCAGGAATGAATCCCACTTGATCTTGGTGGATAATTCTTTTTATGCGCTGTTGAATTTGATTTGCAAGCATCTTGTTGAGGATTTTTACATCTGTATTCATCAAAGATATAGGCCTATAGTTCTCTTTTTTTTTGCTGGGTCTCTGTCTGGCTTGGGAA
>NW_027530990.1:0-503 GCF_008692635.1 Crocuta crocuta | reverse complement strand
AAACACACACTCACTACCAAAATTCACACAGGAAGGAATAGAAAATCTGAACAGACCTATAATGAGCGAAGAAATCAAATAGTTATCAAAAATCTCCCAACAAATAAGACCCCTGGACGTGATGGCTTCCCTGGGGAATTCTACCAGACATTTAAAGCAGAATTAATCCCAGTTCTTCTCAAGCTATTCCAAAAAATAGAAACCAAAGGAAAACTCCTGGACTCATTTTANGAAGCCAGCATCACTCTGATTCCCAAGCCAGACAGAGATCCAGCAAAAAAAGAGAACTACAGGCCAATATCCTTGATGAATACGGATGCAAAAATCCTCAACAAGATCCTTGCAAATAGAATCAATAGGTGCAGAAAAAGCATTTGACAAAATACGGCATCCCTTCTTAATAAAGACTCTAGAGAAAGTTGGATAGAAGGAACCTACTTAAACATCAAAAAGCCATTTATGAGAAGCCTTCAACTAACATCCTCAACGGGGAAAAACTGAGA
>NW_027530989.1:0-258 GCF_008692635.1 Crocuta crocuta | reverse complement strand
CCTTCATAAGTTTTCTATAGTTTTCATTATACAAATCTCTTATATTTTTGTTTAGGANCCCTGTCGTGTTCCTGATCTCAGGGGGAAAGCTCTCATTTTTCCCCGTTGAGGATGATGTTAACAGAGGGCTTGTCAAAGATAGCTTTTATGGTGTTTAAGTAAGTTCCTTCTATCCTGACTTTCTTGAGGGTCTTTATTAAGAACGGATGCTGTTATTTTGTCAAATGCTTTTTCTGCTTCTATCGACAGGATCATATG
>NW_027530988.1:5594487-5597909 GCF_008692635.1 Crocuta crocuta | reverse complement strand
TTAATTCAGAGAACCCCCAACCAACAAATTTTACTGATCACTTCCCCACCAGCAAGCTATAGGGAATTGCTCTTCCATCTAAATATGCATTGTATTCTATATGCTTTTCTTTTATGACTTTCCATTTACCAGTTCATACTTTAATTATTTAAAAACATTTTCTTTTCTAGATCCCAAATGGTACAGAGTAAATATCACAAAGTTATAAAGAAGAAATGGAAGGTCAGAGGATGACAAAAGGTGAGGTGGGGGAGAGTGTGTGTGAGGATAAGGGTAGAAGAAAAAGGAGGGAGGATGGGCATTGAGAAAGAAGGGCCAGAGATTGAACAGCAGAAAAGAAGGGTAGCATATTGCCCTTCAAAGGGGCAGACTGAAAAAAGTGCAAGATAATCTACCTAAAAAAAAGAATATCAGAAACAGGGTAGGGCAGCTCCATTGGAGTCAAATAATAAAGATCATCATCACTTTGTACTTTGGCCAAGATAGTAATGAAATGGCAAGCTTTAGAAGTGAACTTTGAAATACATTTCTATAAATTAATATACTTTTGTCCTTGACGCTGAGATTATACTCATATAAACCATTTTACTTCTTTTTGAGCTACTTGAAGCACTATTACAGAGCTCAGTGTTGCTCATTAAGGAATTTAGAATAAGGAGCAAAGGACTTAAAGAAAGATTATTTTCCGGATGCTCCAGAGATTTAGTCATAGCCAAGTGAAGATGTTCAGCAGATGCAGACAAAATGTGTCTTCCCTACGAATGTTCCTTACACTGATCACCCAGCACTTCCATATCAGTCATGTTTAAATTATTCCAGGCTCAGCAATTAGAAAGGCAAATGAAAAATTTAATTCCAAATACTGCCACAGCCTTAATTTAAAGAGAATTTATTAGGAATCAGCACAATGTCAGTTAGGATGCCAGTGGATCTTTGAATTCTCCAGGCATATCCATAGGCAAAGCAGAATTCCAAGGATCACCTAACATGTACAGAATCCCTGGCCTAAGGCTGCCCTCACTGTGCCTCCATGAGATTTTTTTTTGATGTAGAGACAGAAACCCCCATCAGCAGTTGTGAACTCTGGCCAGGGATGGTTCTGTTGTAAGCCCCTCAGGCAGGGCCATTGACAATTATTTTACACAATTTACAAAGTTAAAAAAAAGAATATACCCAGCAAGCAGTCACCAAGATAATGATAACACCATGGATTATTCCTTTCAACTTAACTGTCCTTTTGCCTACTCTTAATTTCCTTTGGTTTGAGCCTCATTTCTTTCAGAATTTAAGTCTGATCATCCCCAATAATTGATGATGCTGAAAGAAGTGATCTCATCAAACCCTTGAGCAGCTGTGTTTTTTACATTTGCTGACTCTCTGTGTCAGCCATTATCCAGGCAATTGGTCAAACATTCCAAAATGGTTGGAGTATTTCCATCAACTAGTCTCAGCAAATTTCTTGGGAGGCAGCCTGCTTGGTCATTTTCCCTCGCCATTGCTACCTGTACCCTCATGACATACCAAAAGTACTGTGCAGCCCAGAGTTGTGCAGCTGATGCTTCTTACTTCAACACTGCACTCACAAAGTTCATATCTTCATGGTGTCCAATAAAGCTCAAGTCATTTCTGCTTGCCTAGACATAAAGGGCAATGGTAATAACATGGTATTGGTAGCTGGAAAAGTTAAATTTGATACTCAGCCCCATCATTTGCTCACCATATCATCTTTTAAAAAGCTGCAATGTCCCTGTCTCTATTTCCCAACCTGTGAAATGGGAGGACAGAATATTAAAATCATTAATCCCTCATCTCTTTTGGGAAAAATAAATAAGATAATCAACATGAAGTGGATTTTCAAATGTTTATTTTTAAATTTGTCAAACTTTTTCACCAAGTAACTAAATCTAAGTAACTAAATTAGTACTGCAAACTTATAAGCTGTGTTTCTGAACCAGCATAACCTCACCTCAGTAAATTACCAGGGTCAATTATGAGAGAAAAAGTTATACTCTCTTTTCTATTTCAGGATATCATTATTTTTTTCCTTTTTCCTGTGGGAGACTTGCCAAGACCAAACAGATGGTGTTTGTTAAAAAAGAAAAGGTAATTTAATACAAGCAACCTCATGTCGTTTATTACCCATTTTAAAAGCACGAAGCATAAACCGTTTTCCTCTCACCCAGTGGCATCAGATCACTGCTTCACCAAAAAGGTCAACCCAGAAGGACTTGTGGTTTCACAGTCTTCTCAAAAACATTCTCTATAGTCGATAAGGCACTTTTAAATAGAGAAAAAGGTAAGGAAGGCAAGATTCCCAATTCCATTCTAATGCTTAAAATGGAGTGGTTGATTTTACCAAGGGTTAAATACATTTCAAATAGAAAGTCAAAACTTTAAAGAAATCCTGTGCTATAAAACATCCAAAATCTCATGTCTTCTCAATACTTTCTAACCAAGTGATGATGCTTCCTCCATTTCTCTTTAGCACTGTGTGCCTCAACAGGGGGGAAAAGAAGTGATGTATGGCTTCAATGTCTGTGGTCCTCAGTTAGTGGTTGCACTATTTCTGAGCTCAATGTTTTGTTCCCCATGAGAACGAGGACTTCCAGAATCTACCTAGGAAACTAATGTTCCAAGGTAGGCACAAAGCTGTGCAAGGTGTGCAGACGAGCAAGTAAGGCAAAGATTACTGAAGCCAAGTGACTGAAGAGGCACCAAATTGTCTGCAAACATGTCTTCCAACTTTTCTTCCACAGAGCACTGTCACAAACAAACTGAACGGTGCCCTCAAAAGAGTAGATCACAGCAGAGAAAAACACCTAGGATACAATCATTTGGTTGCTGTTATTGCTTTAATGTACAGGATATGTCTTCTTCAAATCTTTTTGAGAAAGATACATTTTATAAATGATCTAGTTGATATCAATATATGGGAATTTGAATTGTTACCTTTCCAAAACAAATTTTTAGCAAAAAAGTGATTAAAACTGATTTGCATAAAGACATATGACCTGTGGCAAGCATGAGATTAGGCTCTAAAATCTCTCTCATATGCATAATGTGCACATGTGTACATGGGTGTCTGTGTGTTTGTATATATATATATATATATATATATATATATATGCAAGCATGTATATCACATACATATGGATTCTATGTATAATTCATATATATATAAATTTTGTGTATGTAATATATGTATAACTTTACATCCCAGAAAGTTCCTTGAAAGCAGTAACATTTCACCATTATTGACTCAATTTTATCATTGTGTAAGTAGAATACATAAGAGCCATATCAATGTCCTCATGAACAGAGATGGATTTAAGACAGAAGAGATAAAAGAAAAGAAAACAAAGACAGAAGAGATAAAAGAAAAGAAAACAAATGCTATATATATATATATATATATATATATA
>NW_027530988.1:5585606-5594451 GCF_008692635.1 Crocuta crocuta | reverse complement strand
GGCCTTAATCTTTAAAAAAAAAAAAAAAAAGGCCAATCTGAAAAAAACCTTTATAATTTGTTAAGGTGCTGAATGAGTAATGTTAGCATGAGTTGAGGAAAGCAAAACACTATAAAGATATGTGGAACTGTCAGTAATTCATCAGGGCCAGCCTATTTTAACACCTAATAATTTTTTTCTGTGCTCCTTCTTTAGAAGAGAACAAATCAGAACGCCAATGCAGTAAATTCTCACAGGGGAAACCATAATTCTATTGATGTGCTTCAAGATGGCTTTTTGTTTTCAATTCTGCAAAAGCAGATCGATAAAACTAATGCAGGTTCTCTCCTCAGATTTTTCTTCTACATTCATAGTTAGGAGACTTGATAACACCAGTTTAACCAATTCAGCACTGGTAGGCATAACAGAGCAAGCTTTTGCAGACAAGTGGACTATAAGAGGTAAAACAAAACAAAACAAAAAAACCAACAAAACAAAATACAAAACACAGACAAAATACAATACAAGACTGCAGCAGTTTCATTTAACAGTTAAGCATGTGAACTCTTAAGTTAATCCATCTAGGTCTGAATCTAAATTTTTCTCATAGTTGTGTGACTTCAGCAAGAGATGTGACCATTTCATATACCTCATTTACTTCTAATATTAAATGAGAGTAATAAGAAGTAAGATAATTAAATGAGATTATTCATGTAAAAGAACTCTTAGAAATTCCAGCAAATTCTAAGCGTTCAATAAATTTTAACATGCTACTATGGTGTGACTTGAATACTCTTGTTCTTCTAGCATGGGTGCACTTCCTAGATCATTGAAAACCTGTCAGCAAAAATGAGGTCATGCAAGGAAATAGGAATCAACAAATTTGAATATAGATCTGGACAGAGCTTGGGATAGGAGGAAGACTATCACAGAGGAAGGAGTCTGTGACAGCAGAGAATTTGGAAAAGGATCTCAACAATTCCTGCCTGTTTTTCTTTTTGTTTGCTACACTTCAAGAACTTATGGAAGAAGATAATATAACACACATGTGTAGCAGGGTGAACAGGCCAAAGGGGAATGCTAAGGCAATACTAGTCTTTAGAAGTTAACATTGTCTCCTAATGCTCATTCAACTTAGGCTTGGTCTCCTTCAAAACAATTCTTATTTCTACTTTGAAATAGGAATGGACTCAGTCCTTTGTATCTACTTTATTGAAATTGTAAGCTCACTCCTATTCCTTACTTCCAAGCACTCTCTGTAATGGCCCAGCCCCTCCTCTCTGATGAACACAGCAGTTAAGACCCTCTTGGATATGAGCTCTGAGGCCATCACTTATTAGCTATTAGGTCCTTGGGTGAATAACCTTATCTGTGCCTGCAACCTCATATCTTCCCTATGTCCCTATGTATAGTGGACTGTACAGCTTCATATTAAAGTATGAGATGTTTTATTACATATGTTGGTAGAAGGACAGCATTGGAGAAAATTAGGCTTGTTTGGAGCCTCAAGATGGAATGAGCCTCCAATTAGATGGAAGTACAAATGGCTTCATCAACATGGTTAAAGATAAGATTACCAAAAGTGTATGATTTCTAGATATATAACAAAGATCTCTTCACCTTCACACAAGATAAACATAATTCAAAAGCTGCTATGATGTAAAAGCTACATTTGCATTGTTATATTATTTTCCATGGAACTGCCGATTTTTAGAGACGTGTAAAAGGGTGAGTAAAATTCCTTTAATTTTTGTTAATTTAGAAAACATTTCTTCATAATTTAGAATATTCTCCTCAGCAATTCATATCCTAAGGCTTATATTTAATATATTCAGCCAAAGCTTCCACTTAAGTCTTGATAAAAGTTCCCAGATGAGTGGTTCAATGTGCAACCGTGAAGTCAATAATATTGGAAGAGGAAGTTGATAGTGGAAACAAATTATTAGTAACAAAAATAAATCCTAAAAAATTAATAAACTGTGTTTTTTAGATAAATTTTATGATTATAGAAAAATTGATCAGTAGGTCCAGAGAGTTCCCATATACCTCTCCTCCTACACACACATACGGTTTCCCATCTAACTGACATGTTGCATTAGTGTGATAAATGTGCTATAACTGATGATACATTATTATTAAAGCCCATAGTTTACACTAGGATTCACCCTATATATTCTATAAATTTTGACAGATCACATGTGTCTACCTTTAAAGTATTATACAGAGTAGTTACCCTGCCCTTAAATATCCCCTCTGCTCCACCTTTTCATTTCTCCTTCCCTCTCCCCAGGCTTCTGGCAATCACTGATAATTTTGCTGTCTCCACAGTTTTGCTTTTTCTGGAATACATAGTTGAATGATACACTATTTAGCCTTTTCAAAAAACAAAAACATAATAAAAATCATCTTACCTTCCTTTGCTTAGAAATATGTATTTAAGATCCCTCCATATCTTTTCATGGCTGGATAGCTCATTTCTTTTTACTGCTAAAGAATATTTCACTCTATGAATCTGTCACCTTTTGTCCATTCACTTACTGAATTACTGAATGCTTCCAAATGTTGGAAATTATAAATAAAGCCGATATAATATGCATTTGCATGTAGGTTTTTGTGTGGATGTAAGTTGTCAGCTCATTTGGGTAAATACCAAAGAGCTGCACTATTTGAAATTCTCACTAATAATAAATGAGAGTTCCTGTTGCTCCACATCCTTGTCAGCATTTGTATTGTCAGGTGTTTGGATTTAGCCATTCTGATAGGTTTAGAGTGACATCTCATTGTTGTTTTAATTTTCAATTCCCTGATGAGAAGTTATGATGAGCATCTTTTCATATGCCTTTACAACAGTGTATCTTCATTGATGAGGTATTGTTCAGATATTTTGCTATTTTTTAATTGGGTTGGTTACTTCTGTTGAGTTTTAATTTCTCTGTGTATATTTTAGATATCAGTCCTTTTATGTGTCTTACCATCACTTGTTTTTACAATAGGCTTTATTTTTAAAGATAGTTTTAGATTGAAATTGAGTTTGCTTTTTAAACATCTTACATTAGTAATAAACATAACTTTTAGTAATTCATCTCCAGAAAATATGAAAGTTGAAACAAGTTCTAAACACTATTGGTTTCTTTAGCATTATAAGCTCAAAGTATCTGTCATTTAGTAACCTCAGGTGCTGTTGTTTTAAGGCACTCAGACATTTTGTTTTCATTGCTTATCTAACATCAGTAGTAATAATCACATCTTAACTTTAGTTCTTAATAGTACCAACTGATTTTAGTATGTCTTTCTTAGAAAGAATTTATGATTGAGTAAAGAGTGAACAAAATAAGCTGGTCACTTCCTTTCAATCCTGTAATTTCTATTCTTTTCAGCCCTTGTGTTTTAGGTAGAATAGGACAACCTTTTGATATGTTACCTTTATTTATCAAATGAGCAAAGAAGATCCCCAAAACTATAAGCATATCTTCACATTGCTTTCTAGCTTCATTCAACTATATAGCTCACACAAAGTTTCACTCTTCTCAGATTGACCAAAAACAATGAGGTCTACGTTTCCATATTGTTTAATATTTCTTTGTTTATTGCTTACTTTGTGTCCACGGGTTTTTCTCTCATAGTTCTAAACAAGGTCAGAATGACCTAAAAGACCATCACCTTTTTTGTAAGTGCATGAAGTTTAGCTTAATGCTTAAAATTGCTTCTTATATAAAATAAAATGCTATGTTTCATCATGTGTTTTATCTCAACCTGAGTACCACATCCATTTCCAAACCCAATATATAGGCAAGGTAATTTTTGTTGTCAGTAACAGTGAATTAAAATTACAATGTCAAATCTCAGATCAGTACTACAATTAACAAGTTTTGCCCATCTTATATATATTTTTTCTTAATAAGATCAGCCTTCAAACCCTGAGGCAATTTCTTTTCAACCTTTTTTTTTTTTCATTAGATGGCATCAAACTATCTCATTACTGAGCAAAATCTTCTTGAGACCTTGAATTGTCACATTAGTTTCACATTTGTCACAAAGGGTATTTTTTGGTAAGCAAGGCATTTTGGCTTAAATTTCTTATATGTGATAGATAATATCTCAGTAAAATGTGAATGCATTTTAAATCATCCTTGGAGGTGTAAAACAACTGTGTCTATTATAACATTCAAGGGATTTATTCAGAATGTTTTATCTCATGTCTCAGGTTAGGAACTCAACATCGTCCTTTCAATTTATATTTGTAGCTCAACGTAGGAATTTTCTATCTAACATTAATTGCCCTGGCATTTACCTCCTGATTTGTCCATGATGTATAGTTATGTGCTCTCCCAAGAACAATCCTAAATCTTTTTGAAATTGTGTATAATACTTTTATTATTTTTATTCCACTGTGTCTGTGTGTGAGTGTGAATGACTTATAAGAGAGGCAGGTATTTTAAACATATCTAAGAGTCAAATGACCATCCAACAAATATGGCTTCTGCTTCAGTATCTTATAAAATTCCAAACCCTAAAATCTGTATAATACAATGTTCATAAATCCTGTTGCCTTTCAAATATAATAAACTGAATGACTCCTTAAAGTTGTATTAAAATATGGTACACATACAGCAAAAGCATAGATGATAGTGAATTTTAATGGATTTTTCACAATCTGAAAACACCTGTCTAGCCATCACACAGAGCACTTCTCATGTTCCCTTCTAGGTCCTGTGAAGCACACACCACCCATGGTTTTGACAAGTTGTGTTCTCTAAGTGCAAATAGTAAACTCAAAATATGGTGTTGGTCTAAAAAATCTATTTAAAATCTAGAAAATTGTTGACATGTTTTTCTATAGCACAAGGCTTCATCCAATTACATTGGCAACATTCTGACAGAGGCTATTATGACAGAGGGCACAGACTATTAGGAGAGAAGACAGTAATGCTTAGGAGATGAAAACTTGATTTGGAGCCAATTGGAAAATCTGTGAAAAGTTACATTATTCAAAATGGAGGGACCGACAAGCCTTGAGCACTATGTAAATTAAATTCTGGCAACTTTTGATTAGGTAGACAAATTTGTTAAAGAAAGATAGAAAAAAACTAAGGGTTTTTCTCATGTTGATTACACATGACTATCAAGAGAATAGATTAGGAGCCAAAAGAGCTATACATAAAATAATGGAAAGCAATACAAAGCAATATACAATTTAGTGCTTAATTCATAAGACTTTAAACAAATTGAGTTGGAAGAATTTAGTCAAGGCCTGATACTTGATTCTGAGAAAGAATTAAGAAGAGAATGGAGATGACTACATGAAACAACGGATTCATCTGAATAGATGTTGTGGCAAGAATCAGTGCTGAGTTCTTCAGATAAAGAAAATCAGTCTAACTATTTCAGCATTACGCTGAGGAGTAGTAGAAAATTTGACTAACACAGAGAAAGTAAACCCAAATTAAGGACAGGAAAAAAAGATGAAAGAATAGATGTCAAAGTATGAAAACATGGATAGATTTGGAGAAAGTAAAAGATGTATATCTTCACATATTACATATACTTTATTTATTTTTCCTATTAAACTAATGTTGATGAGTTTAGTCTAGGTCAGTCAAGTTCACATTAAATTATAATTGACTATATACCATAGGGTTCTTTGGGAGTAGGGAAGGAAAAAGTTTGGAAAGCAATGTCAAGCAGATGGATAATAAGTCTTCCAAACCTGAATCACTGCTTTGATGTGGGTATATATTGTGACTCTGTGTCACATTTGCTTAAAGCACAGCTTTGACAGGTACAAATACTGCAAAGCATAGTTATGAATAGTAAAAACATAAAATCTAGATATGGAAAGGGGATTTTAAGGCTAAAAAACATTTCAGGTTGATGGCCACCTGCTTCAAAAATGCTTGGAATGAATATGAAGCTCAACAAATCTTTTTGAATTGTTATATCAGAGACTAATCTAAACCCCCACACCCCAAAGATAATTTGCTTCATAGAACGTGGAAATAGAATGGGAACTAGACTGTACGTCTCTTGTCTTTGTAAATTCTTTTTATTCAACTCTGACCCTGAATTTCCACTCCTGATAACATGTTGCAACATTATTGCTTGGAATGAAAAAATATATTTTACTCACTACATTGTCTAATCTCAGAATGATGAGGATAAAATCCCTCATTATACTGAAATCAAACAATTACTTATATTAATCATAATCTCAGAATTAATCTTTTCAACAACAGATATATTAATTTATGTTGTACTAAATTTTTATGGTTATGCTTCTTTGTTCAAAACTGATTTATTGACCAACTCTATTACTTTACCCAATCACATTTTAGAAGATATGGCATCAACATTTGCATGTCTCATTAGTAGAACTGTCTTAATCCACCATAAAGGTGAATTATTTCACCCAATTTATTCTAAACTCAATGGCATACTTTTTAAAAGCACACTGTCTATTATAGGCTTTGGCTTTTGCCAAACTAGTTCTTTCACATCTACATTCCTACTTAGTGTGTTTTGTAAGACTTTTTAGAACTTTATTTAAAAAAATTACTTAAATCATCAGCTACCACAATTTACTGGGACAGTCTATGTGCAAGGCAGTGGGTGAAATACTGCAAGGGCAACACAAAAGAAGGAACCTTTGGAAAAAGTTGTACCTTTAGAAAGAGTATTTTAGAACATGAGGTAAAGATGTTCCTATGGGGAATAGGCTTTGCAGCCCTTCACAATGCAGCCTATAAATGCAGGCAAATCAAATTAAAAATTAAAATAGTGCAGGGTATAGAAGGGACAGAGTGCATATGAGAGTCCATATACCACTGCACTCTTGTCAGACCTAATCCTTCCAGCATCAAGCTTTTCTATTATCCTGAGAGTTGTTTGTGTGTTTTTTTTTAAGTTTTTAAATGTTTTATTTATTTCTGAGACAGAGATAGAGACAGCGTGAGCAGGGGAGGGTCAGAGAGAGAGGGAGACATAGAATCCAAAGCAGGCTCCAGGCTCTGAGCTGTCAGCACAGAGCCTGACATGGGGCTCGAATCCATGAACCATGAGATCATGACCTGAGTCGAAGTCGGACGCTTAACTGACAGACACCCAGGCACCCCCAAGTTGTCTGTGTTTTATTAGATACTGTGTGTGCTACATGTTTACCCTGCTGTAAGTCCACTGGACTGCCTGATGATACTGTTTCTATATTCTCTGACAATTTTGACTTTAGCCTGAATTGTCTTTCTCAATCTAGCAAGCTTTCATTCCATTGTCATTGTGTTATTGCAAGTCTCCAGTGGTTTATGGGTATCACAAACAGATCCAACATACTAACTCCTAGCTTCATCAAGAGAAAAATCTTACAACTTCGGACCACACTGGGCTGAAATTCTCTGCCACCATGGACTGAAAATGCAGAATATGACCTCTACCACATTTGGTTTGACATTCACTGACATTCAGTGTCAGTGGTAGGTTAGATCAAAAGAGTAAAGATACTCTTTCCTAAAGTCATTGTTAAAAGATTCCTGTTTTTGCTGATCTAAGAAATGCTTTTTTACCCTAATGTAATATGACCATGCTTCTCTAATATTTATTGCATTGAGTTTCAATGTATTAATCAGAGGGACTGAGGCCTTAAAAGTATATACTACAGGCAAATGTCATTTCAAAGGTGACACAAGGTAGTTCCTACAGGAATCTGTCGGGGTTGGAACTGCATATGAAGGGCGACTTCAACATGTAGGTAAGGCAGGCGGCTCAGAAAGAGCATGAAAGTCTTAGGCCAGAGTCTAGTCATGGGTGGATGGATATCACCAACCCGATTTATCTGCCGAAAAAAAGTGTACTCATGTTTTAAAATTCACCAAAATATATTTCACTGCTGTGCTGTTTTAGGTTCCCAAATTCATCTTCCCGAATTCTTCCCCTTCAAAGACATATTTCAGTCTATTTCATTATTTCTAGGAAATTGCCATAAAGCCTGAATAAAACTAGAAACCTAAAACATGTTTCTGGAGTGAATGATTATTTCTTTGATATTAGAAATTAATATTTAATATGTTAGAGTTATAAATAAACCTTATATTTCAGCTCTGGATAGCAATTCCACCAAAGATTTCTGTGGGCCATGTTTGCTTCTCAAGTTCTAAACAGAAGCATATACAGATCCTGAACACCAACAGGCTCCAGATGTTGCTTCCAAAAGCAAACAGCTCATCTTTATGGCATAATCTCAATCCTAAATGCTTCCCACTATGTGTTCTCTCCTTTTAGAGAATCCCTATAATTTAAAAGTCAAGCATATCAAGCCTTCTGTCCCACATCACAGGATATAGGGGACATTATTATTTAAAGGAATACATAGGGGTAGGACACTGGCATTCTGATTTTATCCTAGGGAACTCACCACCCCTCACCCAGACATCCTGAATGGGTAGAACAGAATGAGCTCAATGATTTCTGAAACAGCAACAACAAATAAACAAAAGCCCAAATGTAGTCTAAATGTCATCTGATTGATCCTATATATAATATAAAATAAAATATTTCTGAGAGCGAAAGGCAGCATGAACAGGGGAGGGTCAGAGAGAGGGAGGGAGATACAGAATCGGAAGCAGGCTGCAGGCTCTGAGCTAGCTGTCAGCACAGAGCCCGACGCAGGGCTCAAACCACGAACTTTGCAATCATGACCTGAGCCAAAGTCAGACGCTTAACCAACTGAGCCACCCAGGTGCCTCAGAGCCTGGATCCTGCTTCAGTTTCTGTATCTTCCTCTCTCTCTGACCCTCCCCTGCTCATGTTGCCTCTCTCTCTCTCTCTCTCTCTCTCTCTCTCTCTGAAATAAATAAATAAATAAATAAATAAATAAATA
>NW_027530988.1:5478562-5585484 GCF_008692635.1 Crocuta crocuta | reverse complement strand
CTGTTTCAGTTTCTGTATCTTCCTCTCTCTCTCACCCTCCCCTGCTCATGTTGTCTCTCTCTCTCTCTCTCTCTCTCTCTCTCTCTCTGAAATAAATAAATAAATAAATAAATAAATAAATAAATAGTTAAAAGATTAAAATAGAGAGCTCACGGTCTCTCTCAAAAACAAATAAATAATGTGCCTATTTATGTGCCTATTTATTTGTTTTTGAGAGAGAGAGCGCATGAAGTGAAAAGGGCAGGGAGAGAAGGGGAGAGAATTCCAAGCAGGCTTTCCACTCTGCAGCACGGAGCCCAACACAGGGCTAGATCTCCTGAATCCTGAGATCATGACCTGAGCCAAAATCAGGAGCCAGACGCTTAAGTGACTGAGCCACCCAGGTGCTCCTATTATAAAGAACTTTTGAGGAATGATTACAGATATCAGGAGGCTACTCAAAGTCATATTCAGGTTAAAATGGTCCATTTTTTAATGCCAAAGACTAATTATAAATAATTGATGCAATGCTGTGCTCTGAAACTTATAATTCTTTTCTATAAAATAGAACCATTGGCAAATACTCCAAACCTCTTGCAGAGTGTTAGACTAAATTATCTTTAGAAATCATTGATACAGTACACAGAGGGAAAAGGGACATTTGCTTACCTACCTATTAAGCTGCAGGCCTTGGAATAATGTTCTAAAACCTTACAACATCATTACACTTCCAGACCCATGCTGATTTCTCTTACAATTAGAGTTATAATTCCAAAAACATTGCTAAGAGCAGTCCCAAGAACATTGACAGGCACTCAAAAAAGCATTTGTTCAAAGAATGATAAATTTCAAGAGAAAAAAACACACACCTAGGAAAAAAAGAGTGAGAAATCAATAACACTTACTAAGTAGTAATATGTGGTAAAAACATGCTAACCACTTTTGTTGCTCATCTTACTGAATCTTTTAAATGACCCAATGAAAATATTAATTCCATTATGTGGGTAAAAAAACAGATTTGGAGAGGATAAATCCTTCAAGGGCTCACAAGTAAAAGTGGCAAAATCAAGACTTAGAACTTAGATATGCTTAGCCTCAAATCCATATATGTGGTCTCGTTCTCATCTTATATTTATTTAAAATTTTGGCATTTTGTTCACCATAAATTTCTGCATTGTTTTTTATTTTTATTTTTTAAAAGTTTTATTTACTTATTTTGAGGGAGAAAGAGTGCACAAATAGGAGAAGGGCAGAGAGAAGGCAACAGAGAGAATCCCAAGCAAGCTCCACACTGTCATCACAGAGCCCGATGTAGGGCTCAAACCCACAAAGCATAAGATCATGACCTGAGCTGAAACCAAGAATTGGATGCTTAACTGACTGAGCCACCCAGTAGCCCTAATTTTGATTTTTTAAAAAACATTACACTAAATTATTATTTCTCTTGGTAATTGTGCTTTGTTCACCCCTTAAATTTTGCATCTGACACAAGTGCTTCCCTTGCCTTCTTTATGCCACCCTGGTCTGGCCCTGAACTAACTATAGAGGTTGGTCAAAATGTTTATTCTAACAGTAAACTATAGATGAAATTGAACAATAGAAGCCAGTTTCTCTGAAGGAAGATAGGAGAAACCTGAATTCTTAACCCGGATCAGAATGATCAGAATGGGTTTAATAACAGACTCCATCTCTCAGTAAGGTTATGATTAGTGCTCTGTGAAGGAAGTGCCAGGTGATTCTCTCCCATGCCAAGGTCTGAAGAGAAAGAAAGCCTTCCAGGATTTCCTATGCAGACTTAAAAAAAATTATGTTTGGTAAAAACATCATTTCTATATCATTCTGTTGGTCAAAGAAAGTCACAAAGCCAGCCCCAATTCAAGAGGAGGGCAGGTAGAGTCCACCTCTTGATGAGAGAAATTGAAACACACCGGGGGGGTGGGGTGGGGGGGGTAATCAGACAGGAGAATAGCTCCTGACATTTTTTGCTAATAGTCTACTCCAAGTAGCAATGCCAGCACCTTAACACCATTGCTAGCAAATGGTCAATCAGTTATCGATTTGTAAATATTTGGCAATTTGGTTGGGAAATGATAGTATGTTGACGTTTTGTTTGTTGATGCTTAGTCATGAACTTCATTTTGATAAGTGTGGAAACCGCATTCTACAACATTGCAATTGTCTTCATGGGAGAAGGGATGATTCTCAAATAAGAGACACTCCAGTTCCTGTTTGTTTTCTGTTTTTGTTTTTTTCCTGATAAAAGGAAAATCCACAATCATCTCTGGTCCCCTGTCTGACCATTTAAGGGATTTAGGGATTTAGGTCAATTCATCCTTAGAGACATGTGACCATTGGTGTGGGCGTATTGTCTATGTTAGGAAAGGCCCTCGGCACGGCAGAAATGATGGGATAACAAGCAGACAGAATTTCCTGAAGCCTCTCTGTTAAAAATACATTCTCTGAGCAACAGTTAATGTTTCTAAGGTTAAGTAAAAATATGTTAGAACCACCTGGGAGTGGATTAAACAGATCATCTTCTGGCTTTGGCTGCCTGGACACAGTCTTCCCGTCCACATCCAAACTGAAGGAACAAATCAGGGAAACAAGTTCTCTCAGTTTACTGCCTCAAACAATGTTTCATTATTAATGGAAATTGTTTTAGAAAAACCTGTTTATTTTTTCCCACCATGTATTGTTTATATGCCTGTTTAAATTCAAATTTGAGCCAGCAGCTAGGGAAATAAGAATATTTGAAGCGTATGGCAAAAAGTCTCACATGCAGAAGGCTGATTTATCCAGAAGCGTAAATGCTGAATTATACACCTCCCACTTACTCTAAATTGAACTGCCCACATCTTTGTGGGGCTGCCCACAAGGTGCCTAATGAGTTATATGCCAGCGCTTATTTAACAAGAAAAGAAACCAAATAGAGCGTAACTGAAACCTGGGTACATTTTGTTTTTGTTTTGTTTCAGAGAGCTGTCAGATATTTCAGTCCAATCTTAAAGTTGTTGCTTCCCTTTATTGCAAGTCGACTTCAGAATTTTAGTTACCTCTTGCTACAAAAGGTTTCAGTTTCCAGGGTGGCAGGAAGAATGAAGATCGATGGTTTCTGGGTCTGGTTGGTCATACCAATTTGTACTGCAATCTAGGTGCTGCAATCTCTGAGATTTGAGTTTAAATGTGCGCCTTGCAGCTTTGGAAGAAAGATGTGGTCTGCATACCGCTGTAGATCAACACTGCCAGTTTATTCACAGGATAAGGCATCCGTCCTGCTTGTGCACATGGGCATTTCACGCGAATATAGAAAGGAAAAGAAAAGGAGACAAATGGGATAAAAGAAGGAAAGAAGGAAGAAAGGGAAGGAAAGGAGGAAGAAATCAAGGGAAGGAGAAAGGGAGGAAGCAGGGAGAGAGGGCCGCAGGGAGGTGATTTGTTTTCTTAAAATAGCACAGTTATAGCTAAAATTTCTGATAACAAATCATGGTTCATTCATAGACAAGAACATGAGTCGAACATAAACATAATCTCATTATTTACTAAATACATGCTTAATAAAAATTGAATAAGAACTAATTTCTAATGCATACTGACTGATAAACGTGTCCAATATTTCTGCTGGTTTATATTTGTATTTGATCCAAATTAATTGCTTTTTAAAAATCTTGCCTTTGAGACATTGTCTTTCTGATTTGGTACATAAAGTGCCCCCCATATTGCATTTGAAAGGTTTCATGTAATTCATAATTTAAATTTTTATTTCCAAATGATCACACTCAATTTCTAATGAAGGCCAAGCACCTTTCTTACTTTATGAATTTTTAAAGGGAGCAACACAATGAGTTAGGAAGTTCCAATTTTATAATGCAACTTTTGTAACACAATTTTTAATCCAACTTTCAGTGATTCAGGTTCTTGTTTAACCTTTGAGACAACTCCTACCACACTACACATGTGATCGTTTTTAACAGCTCATTTCCTTGCCCCATGAAACCCTGAGGAAAGGCAGTGAGAAATAACATCTATTCTTTGCATGGAAAGAAAAATATCTACAGCTCATTCTTACACACACAAAGCTTGACTCCTTGGTATCATATATTCAGACTAGAGGTGCTTATTAAAGGGAGACTAGAGTTTGCAGGCCAGAATTTTCCCTGCTTAATGTTTCTTTGTTTGCTTATTTCTTCAAAACAAATACTCCGCACAGAAAAATATTTTCTTTTTGGGTCAGGGATGCATTTAGGTTCAGTTAGTGGAATGCTAAAATAATAAACTAATATGATCTCCTATAAAGAAACAGATAGCTATGTTTATTTTGTTTAAACAATTGGAGTAGATTTTATGCACTATACACAGACTAACCATCTTTCAGATGGGAAAAACTTAATTTTTACATACATAAGGTTAGACTCAAGGCATTTATTTAATAATGAGGAATGCTCTGTGTTTAAAGTAGTAATTAGAAGAGTCATTCTTTTCTCTAAAATAGCCTAAGACAATCCCCTTTGGCTCTATTTTCCAGGTTAGATTATCCTGTGACAGTAAAAGGAAAGGTCACAGGAGAGCTTAAATTGCTGACTAGTCAAATTTAAGCTAGATGAAAAAAGTCTGACCTCTGCCCTCAGTTCTGAAGGAAAGAAATCTTTAGGTTCATTCAGATATATATCACACTTTTAGATTCCCTCACAGTTATCTTTCCCATTCCGAAGATGAGGGTAGCAAGGCACATAGGGAAAGGGCCTTTATCTTTGGTAAATGGTTGTATGCCATGATCAACGATCGGTGACTCATGCTCAAGTAAATATGATGGACATTAGTTTGGAAATACTTGTACAGCCCATATTTTGTTCATTCAGTCATTATCCTGTATTCCAGGTCTCCAAAGAATTGGTTTTACCATTCGGTGTGATGATACTAAGGGCTAGTTTAAGACCTTTAGAGACCCTAAACACTTAAAAAGAATGTACATCACGTACATGCAAACTGTGAACAGTACCAAACCATAAAATAAGAGCTGGGAATTACAACGCTTCTGATTTTTCCCATAGAGACTTTGATTTTTTGAAAAACTCATATATAAAATCATTTTCAAAAGAGAGGTGCTGTTCTTATTTGCTGAGCCATAAGCACAACCATGGTCTGTGTCCTGGGTGTTCCGGAGTGGCAATGTCTCAATGTCAACATGGCAGTAGAAGTGCAGACTTTAACACTTAATTTCTGTTTCCTTTCTCTCCATCCTCTTGAATATTTTAATTAGGAATCATTTTAATAGAAACATTTGAATTACCTAATATAGTCTTTAAACAACAGTAAAAGAAAGAAAGAAAGAAAGAAAGAAAGAAAGAAAGAAAGAAAGAAAGAAAGAAAGAAAGGAATGCTTCCCTTAAATGAAACTGTCAGCTTTGCTGAGTATTCAGGGTAGCTGAGTATATGGTGCTACTCTGAATTAGCTCTTTAGTTTTCATTAAAGCATTATATTGAATAAGTTAAATATCTCTGCTCCTAATTTAAAATGGCAATGAGAAGCTGAAAATAAAAGGCAGTGCAATGAGAAATATCAGGGACAAGCACGTCAAATTTAATAAAAGGATTCTTTATCCTTGGTTTAGCTTTGGCTTTATTCTTTTGACCAAAAGAGAACAGTGGAATCTTCATATAAAAGAGAAGGCTATAAAATGAAGTGTAATGACTTTAGAGATGAACCTATCAGTTCATGTATTACTTGGTATTGAAATTTAGAAACTCTCAGAAAACCAAATTTTTAAAACCTATTAAAAAGACATAATTAATAATTCTACCTGAAACAATGCCTTTTTTCCATTATTATTAATGGTATTATATGAAGATATGCTTTAATAAAAACACTTTGATCAAGAGTTTACCTGATGGCTTTCTTATTTTTACAACTTTATGTATTTTACTATGTGGTTAAGTGTTGTTTATTTCTATATTTGAACATTATTTGCTAATATAAAATGGCTAATCTAAGACTTTACTTGAGAAAGTTAAAGAAGGCCTTACTTCCAAATTCCCCAGAAGATATACTCAATCCATAATGTATTAGGGTATATTTTCTTTAAAATGATCGTGACCATTATATGATATCTACATATTTTAGAGCCCTTTTGAAACAAAATACAAAAGTGTAATAAAGTACTGTAAGAAGGCGGTTAATTACAGTTTGAGATGTCAGTTTCTATCTGACTGATGAAACCATTTCAACTGACAAAAACCATTAAGGGCTTGGAGCTGGGGCATAGGTAGGTAGATTATAAGGCCACAAGAGGGCAGCAGATGGTCTAAAACTAATGAACTGACCTGACTGATGTGGAATGATTATAGTAGTGATGGTTTTTACTGTAAAACCAGCCTTTTGTAAGTCTTGGTCTCCCAAGTAGGAAGAATGAGAACACACAAACTGGTTTTACTATAACAATGCCTTAATTTCTCCCTTTCAAATAGGAGAACAGGAAGTTTATCAAAAATAACCAGAGGCTACTTTAATGAGTAAAAGAATTTGCTTGAACCATAGAAAAGCGGGGGTTGCAATGTAGCTAGAGAAATTTAGTTCTCAAGTAGCTAACATAATTTGTCAGTCCTACCCTAGACCTCTCATATAATTTCATATGATTTTCTTTACAATTTAGCCTTTGTGTGTCTAGCCAAAATCCTTAAAGCAATGGAAAGAAAATTTGACCGAGAGTCAGGATCCATGTTTCTAGAGCAAGATATTTCACTCTATGGACCAATGAGTCCAACCCCATCATTTTACATAAGATATATATGTTTATTTGTATTTCTTCCTATTACATAAAATATGGGGTTAGTCCACAGAGAGAGACAGGTTTCCATCCTCTGAGTGTCTGACCTGTCATCTGATAAATCTCCACCACATTGTCAGCCCTCTTGGATAATGGCTCCAGAGGAATTGTTTCCATGTCCCAATTTCTAGCCTATCTAGCTGACCCAGCTCTTTGAGAGATGATTTCTCCATAGTGGAAATAAAGTTTTTCTGAGTGATTTTGTGTCTGTGTGTGTGTGTGCATGTTCACATATGCACAGATGATTCTTATTAGGTCAGTGCATTGGCCTATTTCTGGTAATAATGCTGCCTTTCTCCAGATCACCATGAATCTGCATTTCCAAGTCATTGTCCACTGGTTCTTCACTTTGGTATCCCACACTCAGACAATACATCCAGCAACTTCTACCCTAAGTGTCTTAGCTCAGACTGCTATAACAAATCACCATACATTGGATGGCTTAAGCAACAAAAATGTATTTTTTACAATTCTGGAGAATGGAAAGTCCAACATCAAGGTGTCTGCAAATTCTATGTCAAGTGAGGGCCCTCTTCCTGGTTTGTAGAAAGAAGTCTTCTTGCCATATCTTCACAGTTCTCTTATGTGTCTTCTCATAAAGTCACTAATATCATTCATGAATGGCTGACCTTTGTGAAACACCTAATGATCTCCCAAAGGCTCCATTTTCAAATACTATAATATTAGAGATTAGAGCTCTAATATGAATTTTAGTGGAAGACAAATATTCAGTTGGTAACACTAATCAAAGTGTGTATGTGCATCATAGATATACTATACAATCTATATGCTGTATATAGATGAACTATATATATATACATGCACACTATACATATGAATAGTAAATATACATACATCTCCTCTTGTTACTATTATCATTATAGTGTAGAATTTTATTACTCTTCTGGGCTATAAAATCAACTCATAATTTATTTCCCATCATCAGGCTCTCTCCATCCTAATCCATCCTCCAGAGAGCTGTCAGAGGAATCTTCCTTAGTATGACTCTGATCATGTTACTTACCTCCTCAAAAAGCTTAAGTGAAGGCTATTTTTTTTTATCAAATCAAATGTGAACACACGGCAAAGTTATCAGGGCTTTCTGAAGTATGACCTCTGTACAATACACTCCGAAATGGCAAAATAGAATTTTTAAAAATCTGAGCTATGCACTGGACAGCAAACAATTGTGTCCTTCATTTCCCTCATTTATAAAATTAGATTAGACTGTATAATCTTGCAGCCACCTTCTGAAATCAATATTTTGTGAATATATCAGCTTTAACTCCTACTTCTCTACATGGACACCTAATACCACCAAAAAGAACAAAACCACTGGCCACTGCTAGAATATGAGCTGTATTTCCTCCAGCAAGATCGTGTTCATAATACCATAACTCATAATCTGTCCTTCCAGCCAAGTTTGTCCATCGAAACCCTGCCTGTCATTAGTTTCAATCTCGTCTGTTCAAACTGCCATCCAAAAGTTTTCTCTCTTTCTTCTAAATGTCTTATAAAAGCCATTGAATTTTCCATGTTTCTGCCTTAGTTCCTATCTTGGTCAGTTTGGGCTGCTATAATAAATACCATAGGCTGATATAACATACACAACATTTACTTCTCACAGTTCCAGAGGCTGGAAAGTCCAAGATCAAAGTATTGACAGATGTGGTGTCTGCTGAGAGCTTATGTACTGGTTTATAGATGGCCACCTTCTTATTGATTCCTCACATGGTTGAGAGAGAGAGAGAGAGAGAGAGCGAGAGAGAGCTCATGTATCTCATGCTAACGTGTGTCTTTCCCATTACGAGAGCTCCATCCTCATGACCTAAGTGCATCCCAAAGTTCTCATCTCCAAATACTATCATACTGGGGACTAGGACTTCAACAGATGAATTTGTGGGGAACTCAGTCTGTAGCAGTTCTCCTCTTCAAATAAGTGTCAAGTGGGTGGAAACCATGTTTCATTCTTTCTTTTATCTCCCTTGGACCTTTCATTAAAGAATTACTAAGTCACTGGATATGAAAGTTAAATAAAAGAAGAGATTTAAATTACTGATAAATAAATTAACATGCCTTGATGAAATTCCAGAAGAAAGCTTACCTACCTCTGATGTGATGACTCATCAAGACCCAGAATTCTAAGGATCACAGGCAGCTTACAGTCATGGAGAGGAGAGAAAACTCCTATGTGTCTTGAACTGTATTATCAAAAGAACTCCTCTAGCGCAAATAAAACTAAAGAAATGGTATTGAAAATAGTCATCAATGAGACCGTGAAACGTAGATATTTCTAAGAGTCAAAAATGCATATCTTAGAACGTTGGAATTTCACTTAGAACTTTAAAGATGGCATTTATTAAAGCACATGTGTTTAATCAGAAAATAAGAAATGGATAAGAATATAGTGTCTTAAAGAATTTTGGGGGAGAATGGATGTTTTGACTTCCATACCAGAGAAAACCTGAATATAAAAAGAAGTGATTTAGATGTATCATGTATTAAATATATGTCATGTTTCCTCTTCTGACAGAAATAACTAATGATCATACCTCTTGGAAATAATACCTTAATTCATAATTTGTGAAAGCTAACCAACCAAAACAAGTCTTGGAAATATATTCTTACTCACTTGCCTTTCCAAAAAGAGTAAAAATTTAACATTAAGTTTAACAACCAGTCAAAAACAGAACAAGGTAGGCTGCCCAAAATTGTGTCAAGGTAGCATCGAATTAAAAAAATAAAATTTTGGAAAAAAGAAACATAGAGACATAGTACATGACAGTTTTCTTCAGAATATTCTAATCTGTCTTTCTGCCTTTGGGATTTCTCCTATCTGCAAACCTTGTCCTAACACTGCATCCTTTTTCATTAGCCATGGTTTTCTAGGAGCCACAGGAAGAAGCAAAGAAAGTGATAGAGACTACTCCAACTTATGTCTTCTTGGAATTGCTCAGACTCATGATACCTTCCAGCATCATAGGAGAAAACATGATCTAAGTTCAAAGGGCTACTTCTGACAGTTTTACATTATATTTTAAAGCCCTTTATCCAACATGTTTATCCTCCCTCCTCATAAAAATACTTTCAAATATATGAAATGATTTAAATGAAATTATAGTAAGTCTGGTGACTGATCAAAAAGATGTCACAAAAACACTCTGGACAATTTAATGGTGTACTAGAGCTCTTGGCTATGTTTCCAGGTTATACTAGCAATCCTTGATGTCATATATTCTTTTGACTACATTAATTTTCAGAAGTCCAGATGAACCTCATCTAACTCTGTGCTGCGCTCTGTGGGTATACTGGTATATAAAACACAACTTCCATGTCCTTACCCTAATGTATGTCTTTTGTATCATGAAAAAGTCTGTTGTTACATCCTTGCCACCTTTCCCTAGTACCCTTGTGACCAAAAACATGTATATTCAGGACAGCAGTAATGTGTTTCCTATGAACAACAGGCCAGCACCAATGGGCTGAGATGCGGATTTCAAACACATTAAATTTTTTTTTAATGCTTTATTTATTTTTGAGACAGAGACAGAGCATGAGTGGGGGAGGGTCAGAGAGAGAGGAAGACACAGACTCTGAAGCAGGCTCCAGGCTCTGAGCTGTCAGCACAGAGCCCAATGGGAGGCTTGAACCCATGAACCATGAGATCATGATCTGAGCCAAAGTTGGACACCCAACCAGCTGAGCCACCCAGGTGCCCCAAACTTTTCTTGTGTGTAAGTCAACTCATTTGCTTAAATTAATAATAATAATAATAATAATAAACTGTTCTTATATGTAAAGTGGTATAATATCATTTGAAAGTAGGTTTTTATAAGTGAAAGATGTATATTGCAAAAATTGGAGCAATTCCTAAAATACATATGGTTAATAAGCCAATCGGTGATTCAGAATGAGAAAATCAAAATTTCCTAAATTAATGAAAATAGGGCAGTGAACAAGGGAAAAGAACATATGGAGAATTTTTTTTTTAAACAAACAGCTTAGGATAGATATGAAACTAACAAATTTGACCCTCACATTAAATGTAAGTGATCTAAGTACCCCAATTAAAGGGGAAAGATTGACACACTGGATAAAAGAGCAAGATCTATTTTCTCTCTATGAGAAACCCATATTTAATAAAAAGAAATAGGTTAAAAGTAAAGTCTGAAAGAGGGGTTTGGGTGGCCCAGTTGGTTAAGCATCCAGCTCTTGATTTTGGCTCAGGATATGATTTCACAGCTCTTTAGGTTGAGCGCCAAGTTAGGCTCCATGATGACAGCCTGGAGCTTGCTGAGATTCTCTCTCTCCTTCTCCCTCTGCCCCTCCTCTGCTTGTGTGAATGCTCGCGCTCTCTCTCTCGCTCTCTCTCTCCCTAAATAAATGAATAAATCTTAAAAAAAGTAAATTCTGGAAAACAGATCTTGCAAACAATAATAATAAGAAAGCTGGAGTTCTGAAAATATTAGACAAGATAGATTTCAAAACAAGGGATATTATGAATGATAAAAAAGGGCTGAAGGGTCAACTCATTAATAGAACCCAAAAGTCTAAGTTTATATATACCCAGTAATAAATCTTCAAAATACTTGAAGCAAAATATGACATAACTGAAAGGAGAAATAAACTTCCACATTGTAGTTGGAGACTTCAATACTCTTGACACAAAATAAGAAACCTTACAGAAGACTTGACTAGCACTGCCTACTAACTTAATTTAATCAACATTATAGAATACTCATCAGAGGACAGATTAGTTCCAAGAACATATAAAACATTCATAAAGACCATATAACAAAACTCAATAAATTTAAAGAGACTGAAATCCTATGAGCATATTTTCTGACCAAATTGAAATTAAAGTAGAAATCAATAAGAGAAAAATATACAGAAGCTCCAAGGATGTGAAAAGTTTAAAACACAAGTTTAAATAACTTTTGATTCAAAGGAGAAACTGCAAAAGAAATTAGAAATTATTTTGTACTAAATGAAAATGAAAATATAATATGTCAAAATGTGTGGGTTGATGCTAAAGCAGTATATGTAGGAAAAATGTTATTTTAACTTTAAATGTTTGCATTAGGGAAAAAAGGGGAGGCTCAGATTAATGATCTAACTTTTTGCATGAATAAACTAAAAAGGAAGAGCAAATAGAACACAGTAAGCAAAAGGTAAAAAATATTAAGGATATAAGAACAAACTAATGTAATAGAAAACAGAGTGGAGAAAATCAATAAAACTTTGCAAACACCAATAAATTTGTAAATCACTCACTACATGTATCAAAAAAACAAATATAGAAGATAAAAATATCAGTGTTGGAAATAAATATAGGACATTACACATTTTACAGATATTAAAAGGATAATAAAAGAATTATATGAAAACTCTTGATAAATTTAAAAACTCAGGTGAAATAGACTAATTCACTAAAAGACATATTACAAAACTGGTTCAGAAAGAAATTGAAAATCTGAGTATTCTTATATCTACTAAAGAAGTTGCATTTTAGTTAAAACTTTCCCACAAAGAAGAAACAGGGCTTAGTTGTCCATATTAACAACCATTAATTTTCATCAAACATCTAAGGAAGAATTAATGTCAATCTTTCACAAACTCTATCAAATAACTGAGAAGGAAGGAAAGTTGTCAGTGAATTTTACAAAGAAAGCATTACCCAGATACCAAAATCAGGCAGACATTATGAGAAAATAGTACCTTCATGGACATAGTTGTGAAAAGCCTTCACAAAATATTAGCAAATGAAAACCAGCAATGTGTATAAAGGATATTACATTAAGAAGTTTATTTCAAGAATGCAAGCTTGGTTTAAGCGCAAAAATGTCATTCAAGAATTAATAAATCATGTTACAAATAGCAGAATTTACTTATTTTTTAAACATCTATTAATATTCCATTGTGTGTATATATACCATATTTTTCTGTATCACTTCATCTTTTGATTAACACTTGGGAATGCACATGAGAGAGCTGATTTCTCTTTGAGATCCTGATTTTAATTATTTTCTGTATATATCCAGAGTGGAATTGCTAGGTCATATAATAGTTCTACTTCTAATTTTTTGAAAGGCATCCATACTATTTTTCATGGTTGCCCTACCATTTTACATTCTCACCAACAAGGGTTCCAATTTCTCCACAACCTCTCTAACATTTCTTATGCTTAGTGAAATAACCCAGTCACAGGAAGAGAAATACTGCATGACTTCACTTATATAAAGTATTTAAAGTAGTCAGACTAGGGGCACCTGGTTGGTTCAGTCATTTAAGTGACCAGCTCTTGGTTTTGGTTCAGGTCATAATCTTGAGTTTGGGCTCTGCACTGACAGAATGGGACCTGCTTGGGATTCTCTCTCTCTCTCTCTCTCTCTCTCTCTCTCTCTCTGCCCCTCCCCCACACATGCTTTCTCCTCAAAAATAAATAGATAAACTTAAAAAATAGTAAAACTCATAGAAGCAGAGAATACAGTACTGGCTGTCAGGGCTAGGGGATAGAGGAAATGGAGAACTGTTACTCAGAGGGTATAAAATTTCACTTATGCTATATGAATAAGTTCTAGAGATCAGCTGTACCACATAGTAGTGCCTAGAGTTAATAATACAGTATTGTGCACCCCAAAATTTGTTTAAAATGAGGCAGTCATATTGTATTCTTACCTTGTCCCCCAAAAATGAGGATACAAGAAAATTCTAGGGGGTGGTGGACATGTCTGTTATCTTGATTATCGGGATGGCATAACAAGCGTTTGCATACGTACAAATTCATCAAATTCTACACATTAAATATATGCAGTTCTTNAAGGGTTCCAATTTCTCCACAACCTCTCTAACATTTCTTATGCTTAGTGAAATAACCCAGTCACAGGAAGAGAAATACTGCATGACTTCACTTATATAAAGTATTTAAAGTAGTCAGACTAGGGGCACCTGGTTGGTTCAGTCATTTAAGTGACCAGCTCTTGGTTTTGGTTCAGGTCATAATCTTGAGTTTGGGCTCTGCACTGACAGAATGGGACCTGCTTGGGATTCTCTCTCTCTCTCTCTCTCTCTCTCTCTCTCTCTCTCTGCCCCTCCCCCACACATGCTTTCTCCTCAAAAATAAATAGATAAACTTAAAAAATAGTAAAACTCATAGAAGCAGAGAATACAGTACTGGCTGTCAGGGCTAGGGGATAGAGGAAATGGAGAACTGTTACTCAGAGGGTATAAAATTTCACTTATGCTATATGAATAAGTTCTAGAGATCAGCTGTACCACATAGTAGTGCCTAGAGTTAATAATACAGTATTGTGCACCCCAAAATTTGTTTAAAATGAGGCAGTCATATTGTATTCTTACCTTGTCCCCCAAAAATGAGGATACAAGAAAATTCTAGGGGGTGGTGGACATGTCTGTTATCTTGATTATCGGGATGGCATAACAAGCGTTTGCATACGTACAAATTCATCAAATTCTACACATTAAATATATGCAGTTCTTTGTACATCAGTTATATCTCAAGAAACCTGTTAAAAATAATACTAGAATCTATCTCAAGAATTGTTTAATTATTGAATAAATTAATGTTTGTTCTACACTTAGCACAGAATCTGGCAAAGGATAATCATTCAAAAATCACACAATAGGATAAAATAAATAAAATACTTTCAAAAAAAGAGTTAATAAATGACTTTAGCTAGCTTGCAGAACATCAGGTCAATATGCAGAAATTATCTATATTTTTATAGCTTAGAAAATAAATGAAAACTGAAATTAAAGCAATCAACATTTAGAACAGTATCCAAAACCATAAAATACTGATGGATAAATAAGCAGTTTTTATAAGATCTGCACACTGTAAACTATAAAAGATTTCTGAGAAAAATCTAAGGTCTAAGTAGAGAGAAAGATACACTATATTAATGAATTTGAATATTCAATGTGGTTAGAATTTAATTCTCTGCAAACCAAACTCCAGATTTTACTTAATTATAGTAAAAATTTGAGCAGTTTCTTTTCTTTTTTTTTTTTTAGGAATTAATAAGCTGACTTGAACATCTATGTAAAAATTCAAGGGATCAAGAATAATTAAAACTGAAGATGAAGAACAAAAGTGAAGGAATTTTCACTTAATTTCCAGACATAATCTAAAGCTGTAATAATCAAAACAATGTGGTAATTGCTGAAAGACAGAGATGCAGATCAAAGAAACAGAAAAAAGATTCCACAAATAAACCACTCACAAATATATATTTACTTGATTTTGGAAAAGTTGCTATGGCAATTCAATGGTGAAAAGTTAAGTGTTTTTTCAAAAATCAGCAATATAATAACTGAATATCATTATTAGAGAAAAAGGACCAAATCTGTCAAATCTTACCTTACATCACACACAGAAACCAGCTTGAAATGGAGTTAGAACTAAACGTAAAAGTTAAAATTATAAAATTTCTAGGAAACAAAGCTTTGTGAGTTTATGGAAGACAAATTTTTTAGAGAATTCATAAAAAGTAGTAACATAAAATAAACAACTAAATTGAGCTTTATGATTTAAAAACATTCTCTTTGAAAGACACGATGAGGTAAATGAAAAGGCATGACACTAACTAGGAGACAATATTTGCAATCCATATTACTGAAAATGAGCTCCTATCCAGAATATGTAAAGAACTCATATGTATCAATACAGAGAATGCAAAAGTATCAAAAACAGGAATGGAACTTCACAAAAGAAGATATATGCAAGGCAACATAAACAGGAAAAAATGTTCAATGGTATGAAAACTTAAATGGCAGGAAAATACCATTTATTTATTTATTTACTTATTTATTTATTTATTTTTAATTTTCTTTTGATGTTTATTTAGTTTTGAGAGAGAGAGAGAGAGCGACCGAGCGAGCATGAGCAGGAAAGAGCAAAGAGAGGGAGATACAGAATCTGAAGCAAGCTCCAGGCTCCAAGCTGTCAGCACAGAGCCCCACGCAAGGCTCGAGTTCACAAACTGTGAGATCATGACCTGATCCAAAGTCGAACGCTCAATCGATGGAGCCACCCAGGTACCCCAGTGAAATACCATTTAATTGTCACTAGAAGGACTAAAATTTAAAAGACTGTCAATATTGAATGTTGGCTAGAATATGGAACAACAGGAATTCTTACACATTGCTAGTGGGAATGCAAAATGGTATACAGCCACATTAGCATAGTTTGGAAGTTTCTAATCAAGTTCAGCATAATCTTACCATATGAACCAGCTATCACAGTATTTACTCAAAAGAAATAAAAATGTAAGTCCAAATAAAGACTTGTAGACAAATGTTTACTGCAGGTTTATTCATTACAGCCCACAACTGGAAACAGCTCAAAAGAACATCAGCAGGTAAATAGGTAAACAAATCATGGTGTATCCATATGAATACTACTCAGCAGTAAAAAGGAATAACTCTAAAATATATACAATGATGTGGATAAATATTTAAAACATTATGCTGAGAAAAAAGATACAAAAGAATACACGTGATACCATACATTTAAAGCTGCAGGGAAGAAAATCTAAAACATTGATCCAAAGCCGATCAATGTCATCAAAGGTAGGGGGCTAGGGGAAAGTGGATTAGGAAGGGGCACAAGGAAATCTGCTGAGGTCAGAGGATATTCTATATCTTGATACTGTGTACAGATTTAGTAAAATTCTTCACTGCACTTAAAAATCTATGCATTTTATAATTTGTAAATTAAACAATAAAATTATTAAAACGGCTCCCCTAGAAATTTTGCGCAGAAATAACATGGACCTATTTTTTTAAGTTTATTTATTTTGAGAGAGAGAAAACATGAGTAGGGGAGAGGCAGAGAGAGAAGGGGACAAAGGATCTGAGGTGGGCTCTGTGCTGACAGCAAAGAGCCTGATGAGGGGCTTGAACTCACCAACTGTGAGATCACGACCTGAGCCGAAGTCAAACACTCAACTGACTGAGCCACCCAGGCACCCCAACATGGCAACTATTTTTATTATACAATATAGGTCTTATTACTTTATAGCCCACAAAGCACTACCCAAGTACAGGTACCAATGAACTCCATCTAAAATCAATGGACTATCGGTGAAAGCAAACCAGTTCAATTTATAAATTAATTGATTATTGATGAAAATTACCTAGAAATATTCCAAACTAATGATGCTTCAGAATTTCATTAACCAAACATTGAAAACATCTTGTATCCTTTTCTCTCATAAAGGAGTCTATTCTCCTTTGCAGTAAACCCTGAAATCATAAAGGAAAAACCCAGGGCGTTTTACAGGTCTGGTTCAACCTAGGTAGAATGAGCAGAGGTCAAGTTCTTTGTGTATTCAGTGATACCCTTGTTCGACACAAGGGCCATTGTCCTGTGAGCACTGAATGGCAAACCACAAAAACTCTAACCTTGATAACTGCCGGGTAAATTTGAGGAAGTTTAATTTTACTTGGAAATATGAAAGGATGTGTTTCCAATCTGCTGTCTGTATGAATGAGAAAAAAAGAACAAATATGTTAACAGTACACTACCCTCACCGCTTTGTGTTCTCATCTATCCCTTTTCTGAACAGCTTGGCAGAAAGGAGAAATATATCACTTATTTTCTGAACAGGAAACAGACACAGCAAGAAAGCAGCCCGTGAAGCCGACTCTGTGAGTGCCTTGTACAGTTCATCAGTGCACACAGATCTGGCCTCTAATGAAGCCATTTACATGCAGATGCAGGCCTGGGTGTGTGGACACCAGTCTCAACTCTGGGAATTGTTGTTTCATCTAATCAAAAGAAATTTGCACATGAAAGCCACATCCGTGTTCATTAATCCCACAGCTCTCTCAATATTGCTTCTCTATTATTCCTAACAAAATTGCAAACCTTCATATGATTAGGTACCCCACTTCAGAGCTTTATTTCCCTCCTAGCCCCAACCCAGACCTGCATCTGAATGTAAAACTGAGTGTGGGTCTGGAAGACTGAATAATCTGTAAATACACTCACTAAAAACCAACCCCAAGCACATTTTTTACATTGATTGGCCTACACAGAGACGCACTCTTACTCTCTTCCTCAACCAAGGAAGAATCTTCTATGCTTATAATCTCATCAACACTGAAAATATAAAAATACTCTTCAGGATGGGAATCCCAAGGCAGTAAGTTTAATTGCCAATTTTAGTTTCATGTGTGAAGAAGATAAAAGTCACAAATGCGCCCAGTGGCAAATATGAGTCACACGTTACGCTGACATACAAAGTTCGTAACAAAGGCATCTGCAGCAAGTCCTAAAAGCAAAACTCACGGATATCGGCTGATACGTGTCCATCACACACTTAATAAGAATTACCTCCCCTGTCAATTGTGTGGATGATAACTGTGCAGAACTTGTGCCAGTGGCTGGCTACACTGCCGTCTCATAAGGGATGGTGCATAATATGGGCGCCCATTCTTATTACCAAAGATAATCCTGAGCTAGGTTCTTCCGATATATGTAATAAATGTATAGTAATAAATATACTGGAATTGTTTATTTTGCTAGTAACTGCAAATTAAGTTTCTCTTTCCACAGAATCAGAAGAGCAAGAATAACGTCTGCTTTTTTAATGCAATTCAGCAGTGACCTGCCGGGAAGTCTGTGGCTGAGAAGCCAGGCAGATCTTCCTGCCCACTCAGTGTCTGGCCTTCTTGCTGAAGCTGCCAACAGTAGTCTTAATTAGTGCCAATTATGATTTTTTTAAAATGTGGACACCTGCATAATGTGAACAAGATGGAGAGCCCTAACACATTTTCTATCAACCATCAAACAGCTGTCAGAGGTTGACAATTTTTAGTTGTTATTGTTCTGGGAAACATTCAGATTACTAGCCTAGAGGTAAATTTCTTTATGTCTCATTTGTATTAATGCTCTAAATCATCAAGACCCCTATTATTTGCCCTTCTGTATTTATACATTTATTTTCAGACAAAAACACACCTTATCATCCTCCATAAAACAGGCAAACAAGTCAAAGTATGATTCTGTGTTTTCAGTTTATTGAATGATTTTTCTAAAATTCTATCATTGATTATTAGTATTGAACAACTGGCCATAACTATGAGGCCTGGCAAGTCCTGCTGTAGAAGGGCAAGCTTTAGATTAAAATGCCAAGTATGCAGTCCTGCATTCTTTAGAAAAAAAGCTAAACTTTCAGCCCACCAGTTTTACATCTATGTTGCATGGATACATCACAGAGGCCACAGCAGAAGTTTAAAACAAGGTGGGAGTTCACCTCCAACTACATTTCCCCGATTGCCGTACAGATTCTACTTTTCTATGACTAGAAACATACATAAGATATTTTTAAAGAAAATTTCTGCAGCTAAAAGAATTTGATATCACTGGCCATATGCAGGAGACAAGTAAAAAGAGAGGGAGAAACAAGAAGAAATCATCTATTATCACTTATGAAAGTAAAAGGAAATGGAAAACGACACTATCGCATTTTCTAGCAGCAGAAATGCTCCCGTGGAATCATTTTATTGCTCCAGTTGATAGGAGAACAGTAAAACAACTGTTGGATTTCATTTTCAATTGTTGCTTAGTCTGTAAGGATGTTTAGCAAGTAGATTTGCAAAAACTTTGGAATAGCCCATCTGTTCATTTTAAATGATGAAGGAAAGGAAGGTAATTAGAAAAAAAAAAAAAAAAAGGAGGAAGAAGGGAGATGAAGTATTGGGAGAAATCTCTTGTTTCATATTTGTAAAGTATAGCTTTAAATAAAAACCCTTGAATTCTGGAATACTTACTAGTGTGGAGAAAAATCTAAAGAAAGTGATTCAATAAATGAAAATACATACTGCATTTCTAAATCATTTCAGCTTTCTATAACCCCCTCATAACCAAACACTTTCTATAGAGTTTCAGAATTCATACATGCATGAAAGAACCATTAATTAATTCAGTCATTTATTCAAGATTTATTATTAGTTTTTTAATGTTTATTTATTTTTGAGAGAGACAAAGAGACAGAGAATGAGCAGGAGAGGGTGAAGGGGCAGAGAGAGGGAGACACAGAATCTGAACCGGGCTCCAGGCTCTGAGCTGTCAGCACAGAGCCTGAGTGGGGCTTGAACTCAGAACTGTGAGATCATGACCTGAGGCAAAGACAGACGCTTAACCAACTGAGCCAACCAGGCACCCCTAATTTTTTATTTAATGTTTATTTATTTTTGAGGGATAGAGACAAACCACGAGTGGGGGGAGGGGCAGGCAGACAGGGCGACACAATCTGAAATGGAGTCCAGGCTCCGCGCTATCAGCACAGAACCCGAGGTGGGGCTCAAACTCGGGAATAGCAAGATCATGACCCTGTGCTGAAGTCAGCCACTTAATCGCTGAGCAAACCAGGTGCCCCTATACTAAGCAATTCCAAGTAAGCACTGTGAAAAATGAGGAGGATTTCCATAAATGTATACTAAATCAGCATCTCTGCTGTTCTGAGCTTAAAGGGATCAAAACTGAAGTTGTAAGATAGGTGATCCTTGAGGGTGCAGAGAGGCCAGACTTCTCACTATAGTAATCTGTCATTATTTCCCACCGTCAAGTCCACAGAAAACTAGTCTATAAGGTGCTCCATGAAAAAGGAATTCTATGCTTCATTAATTTTGGAAATTGTTTTGTTCCAAAGCCCCACACTGGAAATTCACAGTACATACAAAAATAGTAAGTTCTTGAAGTCTTTCTGGGGCGCCTGGGTGGCTCAGTTGGTTAACTGTCTGACTTCTTCTCAGGTCATGATCTCACTCACGGTTTGTGGATTCGAGCCCCGCGTCGGGCTCTGTGCTGACAGCTAGCTCAGAGCCTGGAGCCTGCTTCAGATTCTGTGTCTCCCTCTCTCTCTGACCCTCCCCTGCTCACACTGTCTCTCTCTCTCTCTCTTAGAAATAAATTTTTAAAAAAAATTAAAAATCTCTCTCTCTCAGAAACGAATTTTTAAAAAAAATTAAAGAAAGAAACCTTAGCTTTGTACAATTCAGTATTTCCCAAAATCACTTTACTCTAGAACTTTATTTATGTAACCCTCACACTAGTAATATCCTATGGAATTGAAATTTTGGTAAAACACTGTGTGAAATTCTTGATTGTATCTAAGAAACTTGCCTGATACAAAAGTGATAGAGAAAGCACTATGCACTTCATTTATGGACACCTTTGTGCACATGGACTATAGGTAGGCAGCAAAAGACAATTCTCAAATATTCATGACTTCTCTATACTGTACCAAATTTTTAAAAAACACAGTTTCTAATTCAGCTTTAAGTTTGCAGTTGCTAAGATGCACATTAAGTCCCTTCTCTGTCCAACCTCTTATTGTTCTGTTGGTGAATTATTTTTGCAACACATTTTTTAAGAACACTACCATATTTGAAAACTCTAACAACTGTCACATTGGAACACTCACTTCCTTTTTTTGTTTTCCAGTGGCATTGTGGATAACTCTGTTCTGCAGCTTCCTGCTCATTGAGCACTTTTCTCTGGGTTATTTGTTGTTAATCTTTTTCTAATTATGGATTTTATACTCCATGGCTCAAGTTGGGCTTCCATTCTTTCTACTGTGTTTTCATTTTCTAGCTGATCATCTCTAACAGTTTAAAATACTACTTGATGATCCTTAAATGCATATTTTTAGCTTCTTTTTCACATAAACTCTATCCTCAAATTCTAGGTACCTATTATAATCCTAAAATATAATAATTCAATACTAAAAGGATCACTGATTCGTATCTCTGAAAGTACTGGTTTTCATTTCAATTTCCAGACTTGAAATTTTGACATTTCTCCTTCATACCTTATATCCAAGCAAATAACAAATCCTGATCGTGTTTCTTTCACCCACCTATTCTTTCCATTCCAGTCATCCTTTCAAACATATAGTTATATATGCCTCCTGCCTCCCCACATCTCACCAATATACTCTCACACATTGCTTTTTCCAAAGTATAGAAGTCTTTACATCTTTACTAACAGAAAGATTTACTTTATGATTGTTGATTTTTCAGAAAATTACAAAATTATGGAAATGCCATGTCACAAAGTTTGTAAATCCAGAAAAGGACAAAAGAATTACCCAGGGTATTCCTCATCCATTGATAACCAGAGTTAATATTTTTGTGTATGTTTCAGTATTACCAGAATCTTATTTTTACTCTATCTAATTTATTATTTACTATCTAATTTACCTATTACATTTTTGTGTCATAGATTTTCTTTTAAAACTTGGGGTTTAATGAGCATGTCATATTCCAAGAGGTATAGTAATCCATTTAACCATGTTCCTGTTGTTGGATATTCAGGTAAAATTCAGTTTCTCGATGTTATTAATATCATTGTAGAACATTCATTTTTGAGTGACCTCTGATTTTCCCCCTCAGGATAAATTCCTAGAACTGTCAATGTTTGGTCAAAAAAATATGTAAATTTTCAGAAATATTCTGAAATACCAACACAGGGTAGGGTTTCTTCCAAAGTTTTCATTCTTCCAAAACTTTTCATAATTTTTCAGTGCTCATTGTATAAATTCTAAAACCTCAGCTTGGCTTTCAAAATTCTCTCTAACTTTATTTTACACTACTATAAATATTCCATTGAGACCTTCATAGTTTCCTGTCTCTTAAATATAATACACTCCTTTTTTATCTCAGGCTTCTATTTATGTTACCTTTATTTCAGAATGCTTTTCTGTGCTCTTCCTCTGTCTATCTATACAAATCATGCCCATTTCCTCAACACTTGCTTGCTTAAATGGAACATCTTTAATTGGATTTCTTTCATAAATGACTTCCCCCTTTCTCTGAACTTCTGTGTCATAATCAAGTACTTTTACTTTGATTTGAATAGTTGATCAGTTTGTATAAATTTTTACTGCCAACAATTTTATTTCAAGTGTTTAAACATTTAATAAGATACTATGCATCAGACCCACACTGGTCACCTAATTTTCAAAAAAAGCAGGAAAGAATATCAGGTGGAAAAGAGAGAGTCTCTTCAACAAATGGTTTTGGGAAAACTGGACAGTGACATGTAGAAGAATAAAACTGGACCAATTATTTTTTACCATACACAAAAATAAATTAAAAATAGGTGACACACCTAAATGCGAGACAGGAAACCATAAAAATCCCACAGGAGACCATAGGCAGAAACCTCTTTCACCTTGACAGGAGCAACTTCTTTCTAGACACATCACCAAAAGCAAGGAAAACAAAAGCACACATGAACTACTGAGACTTCATCAAGATAAAAAACTTCTGCACAGCAAAGGAAACAATCAACAAAACTAAAAGGCATCCTACAGAATAGAGAAGGCATTTGCAGATAACATATCTGATAAAGGGTTAGTATCCAAAATCTGTAAAGAACTTATCAAACTCAACACCCAAAAACCATGTAACCCAGTTAAGAAATGGGCAAAAGACATGAATAGACACTTTGACAAAGAAGACATCAGATGGTTAACAGACACATGAAAAGAAGCTCAACATCACTCATCGTCAGAGAAATACAAATCAAAACCACAATGAGATACATGTCAGAATGGCTAAAAGTAATACAAGAAACAACAGGTATTGGCAAGGATGCAGAGAGAGGATAACCTTCTTGCACTGTTGGTGGGAGTGCAAAGTGATGCAGCCACTCTGCAGAACAGCCACTCAAGAAACTAAAATGGAACTTCCCTACAATCCATCAATTGCACTATTAAGTATTTACCCAAAGGATACAAAAATACAGATTCAAAGGGGTAATGCACCCCACTGTTTATAGCAGCATTATAAACAATAGCCAAACAATGGAGAGAACCCAAATGATGTCCATTGACTGATAAATAAAGAAGATGTGGTACACACACACACACACACACACACACACACACACACACACACACAAAATGGAATATTACTCAGTCATCCAAAAGAATGAAATCTTGCCATTTGCTATGATATGGAATACCATATGATTTCATTCATGTGTGGAATTCAAAATAAATGAACATATGTTAAGGGGGAGAAGAGAGGGAAACAAATCACAAGACATTTTTAATAATAGGAAACAAACTGTGTTGATGGAGGGAGGTGGGTGGGAGACAGGCTAGATGGGTGCTGGGTCCTAAGAAGGGCACTTGTGATGAGCACTGGGTATTGTATGTAAATGATGAATCACTGAATTCTACTTGCGAAACCAATATTGCACTGTATGTGAACTACAATTAAAATTTTAAAAAAGGAAAAAATTTTAAAATAAAAACATTTTTTAAAAAGATACAATGCATCTTATAATGCTTGGTTTGTTTGTTGAATGAATAATAAATAATAGTTACTAAGATAGCACCCTATATACTAGCTAATGTTATATTCATTTCATTGGCTAATTATTCTTGAGAGCTGAAAAATTAGCAAGATATAAAAGATCACCAAGTTAAACTTTATTTTCAAAATGTTTTCTTAATTATCTTTCTTTTTCTTTGTATGTTACGACAAGTTGAGTCACTTAAATTTTAATCAGCTTCCCCCCAAATGATCCCCAAAGTAGTTTTAGAGTGTACACTCTAAAGTTACTTGCCCAAAACATGCTGTACTCAGGAACTGAGAATCTTATTAGAGAGAAAATAAAAATAATAAGGTATTCTTGGAAATTAAGATGATTCGTTTCATTGCAATGTTTGGTAAAGAACCAGAGTATTTTCCCCATGATTTATAATTTCAAAACCACAGTCATGAAATTTTAATTTAACTATTTGCAACAAAAGTTTAGGACTTACTATAAAATTAGAAAAAGAAATAGAATTTGATTCATAAGTAAATTTGGGCAATCATTAGGATATGAAAGTAAGATTTGCTTCTATAAACCTCTACTTTGGTTATTGTGTACATTTTTTGCTCTCTCAATAGATAACCTTGGACCAGATCTTGGAATGTTTATTCTAAAATTATACTTTTAACTAAAATTATATTGTTACATTCTTTATTACAATAGATTATTTATAGATGAAATTTCATTTAGATGTACAAGACCCCTAGTGACCATTAAGAGAAAATTAAGTCATACTGGGTTTTCTGAGACAGTGGAATTTTAGGAAGCATTAAATTAAATAATAATAAAAATAATAAATATTATATTAATAGTAATCAGAAAATTATTCCTACTTCAAAATGACATCACTGCCTATATTTTTCAAGATAAATTTTGAAACAAGGATTTTAACCACAATCTGCTTCATGTTACACATGGTCCATGAGTTCAAGCCCTGCATCAGGCTCCCTACTGTCAGTGTAGAGCCTGCTTCAGATCCCTATCTCCCTCCCTGCTGCCCCTTCTCCACTGGAGCTCGCTCCCTCTCTCTCTCCCTCTCTCAAAAGTAAATAAACAATTTAAAAATATCTAACTAGGTGAAAAAAATTTTTTTAATCTTTTAAGATATCTAATACATTCTAACTTTTATATAATCAAAATATTTGTTTTATAGTTTTTTCTTTTGGATTTCTAAAATGGACTATACGTTGATACATAGAAAAGGATTTGGTTCCACCTTTAAATGATTCCCCATAACTATGAAGGAATTTGGAAATAGTGTTTTAACTTCATTTATTGTCTTTCTTTAAAAAGCCAAAGGAAATAAGGACAATCTAGTTGAATCCTACAAGGACAGAGAGAGACTCCAACTTGAAAGAACTGGAGATTTCACTTTGCCTCTAACTTCTCTAATTTCTGATGTATTCTTATAAAGATAATGTATATCTCACCGATCTAAGACAGGAACATAATATAATACTAGGAAACTACTGTAGCAGACCATAAAATCTGGTCTAAGACTCTTTAACAGAGTTCCAGTTTTCTATACAGACATATTAGTTAAGGTTTTACATGTTTAACTTTAATAGATATCTACCAGAAACAGTTGAAGAATGATAAAAAAAAAAAAATACTTAGGAGAGCTAAATCTCTGATTTATATGTTTGGAAGCAGACTGACTTTCTATGTCCCAAAGATTTTGCCCTAGTTTTCCAACTGCTATCACTTGAATCCTGGAAACAACGTTGTGAATTAGGTTATAGTATCCTCATTTTTATGGATAAAGAGAGTAAAGCTGAAAAAAATGGTTGAGTAATGTCACAAAGAGAAATGAAACAGTTAATAAACCATCTAAGGAAGTAATCTATGAATTTTAGGAAAATAAATAGAATTTACACTTAAAAAGGATCATGGGAAACCAACTGAAAAAACAAACAAACAGGAGAATGCTTGCTTTGTTTTTGATCCTGGACCAGAATTCTTTAGCATCTCACTAACAATCTGAATAGACTATGATCCCAGGTCCAAGGGCTGAATCCAACCAGCACCTGTGCATGGCGCTGAGTCATCTGTGTCATACTTCTTGCTGCCTTGAAAAGACCCCATGCCTAGAACAGAAAGTACTTTCAGGGGAATAATGGCATTGACTTGACCTATTCCCCAGCTGCCTGGAGAGTAGTTCACACACAGGTCTAAGACTGTTTGCCTATCCAAAGGAAGCTCTGGATGAATTGCTCATTCATCATCCCAACCTCTACAATTCAGGGTTGCTCTTGTGAGGTTGCTCTATCACTCCTCAGTAATATCAAAGAGGCTAAAGTTACACAAACAAGACAACTTTGTCCTCCACCCTCTCATGCAAGAAAGCTTACAATGTCTGTCTGTCTCTTTCTAGGTTGCTATGAATCTCTGCTAATGAAAAGATGAATAAGGGCATATGTTAATGAGGAGTCAAGTGCAAAATGAATGTAAATAAAAGGGAGGCTTTCTAGTCATGAAAAATATTTGAATGTGATTTATTTCTTTTCCTTCATCTTTCCTTGAGAATTAACTTGCTCGTGTCAACCTTTTCTTTCTCTCCTTAACAGAGTTGTTGAGAGAATAAATCATTGATATTGAAGATATTTTGTGTCTACAAGTATGTGAAAAGAAAGAGAAACAAAACTGGGTATGCTTAAATTGCTGTGAATATCCAAGTTGTTAATATCCACACTTACTGTTTGATATGCTAGACCAGAACCTTCAGGTTTTAAATAATAAATTATTAGTTTTCATGAATATATTAGTTTTCAACTTAGATATTCTCCTATAAAAAAAGAGTTGATATTTTCTATCAAATTAAGAAAGGATTAAAAATAATATTGCTTTCTAGCTGCAGGTCCCTTGATACATTCAATTCACTAATTCAAAGTGAAGAATTCCTTTTTCATAATTTTTTTGTTTGAATTTGACAAAACATTTTTAAAAAATAAACTTCTTCAGAAGGCTATGTAATTAGCAGCATAGCTCTTAATCTTTTAATCCTTTTCCCGTAAGATTTCTAGTAACATATCACTTATAAATATGAATTCTGTATTGATCATCTCTATATTAATCCACCAAACATAGTAAATGTATTAATATGGCATGTGAATATACTACAATTAGTTTCTAGGTATTTTAAATTCCCTACAGTATATTATTTATAAGCAAATATACAGACAAACATGAACAGATGAAAATTTAGTACCTATCTCTCACCTGAAATGTGTCAAGAATAACATTAAAAGAAAATACATGATAATGCCTAGCAATCTGGACAAAACTACCTACAATCAATTCAGGGTAATACAGAAAGTCAAAGCCACGAGGAAACATTCTTCAGTAGCCAATCTCTTCCTCACAATGCCAAAGTCATACTTTGAGACAGATAACAATCTCTGAATAATGGTAGGACAAACTGGAGGAAATGAGCTGTAGAGAGATGCAGCCTGCTAACCTACATAACAGTATGTACTGACTTCTTACTCCTATCTGGTCTCTGCTAGCAGACCCCTAGGAAATGCAGGAGACTACTAGCTCAAAAAAATTCTGCATATCATAGAATGTCCATTTTCTGGTTTGAGATTGGAGGTAGAGTTGCCATAGTGATATATCCTCTGTTGATAAACAAGGGCTGTGCATTTCAGTATAGCAAAAAAACAATAGCTTATCATCTATGGGATTTACATACAGATGCCAGGGATAGAAGTTTACATGAGAATTCCTATTGTGGGAACCTTACTGCACAGTCCCTTTGGCTCCCTACGGTTCCTTACCACTGCTTTCCCAGAGCTAGCTAGACTATTCTTTTCTTCTAATAGCAAATCTAAGACACGTTTTTTTGTCTGGAAAATTTAGTGCTCTGGGAGTAGCTACTGTTTAAGCCTGGCCCTACCTCCTTTAAAAGTTCATCACACGCACTCTCTTCTTCCTATTCATGAGAGCCAGAACTATTCAATTAGTCACAAACTCCCATAACCAGCTCCTATATTTCCCAATTTCATGTCTCTTAAAAATGAGTTATTGGCAATCCATATAAAGAATAGGACAATTATTAAAAAATTAAAGTATTTTAGGTCAAAATTAGAAATTTTTCATGTTTGCCTAGAATATCTTCAGAACACTAAAAATGTAAATATTGGTTTAAAAGAAGAACTGACAGGGGCTCCTGGGTGGCTCAGTCTATTAAGCACCCAACTTCAGCTCAGGTCATGGTCTCATGGCCTGTGAGCTCAAGCCCTACATCAGGCTCTGTGCTGACAGTTCCAGAGCCTGGAGCCTGCTTTGAATTTGGTGTCTCCCTCTCTTTCTGTCCCCCTACCCCACCACTTGGGGTCTATCTCTCAAAAATAAATAAAAACTTTTTAAAAAATAAAATAAAATAATAAAAAAGACAACTTCACAAATGTCATTTTTCCTTTGACTCCTATCTAATCCTAGTTTCTATCTCCTGGCTCTTCCCTTGTCACTCCCCACCCACTTTATTCTTGTTTGTTAAAATACACTTTCATGCATTAGAACACTACCTCAACATTCCTTCTACCTTAAAGGCTCACTTCTTTCTTCCCTCCCATCAGCTCTTTGACCAGCAATCTCTTCTACTTCTGGACTCAGTTTAAATGACATTTCCTCAAAGATTCCTTCTTTCATCCTCCCAATCTTCCTCCATCCCTAGCAAGATTAAGGTTCCTTTACACCCTCTCTAGTAGCAACAAACACTTTTTGTGATTGTATTTATTATTATTTGTGTAATTATCTTTTTAACATCTATCTTCAATGCCATCCTGCAAACCACATGAAAACTAGTACTGTGTAAACATACTATATAGCATGTAAATAATAAATAATCACTGAATGAATGAGAAAATAAATGAATGGACATTAAGTAAGTGAATGCCTTGAAGACAATAAAGACACAATACTTTTGTTAGCTACCTATTTGTTTTGCTTTAATTGTGGAATATCTATAGCAAAAACACTTTTAATAATGTTTAAGTACTTTTCTAACATCAGACAGTGAATTTACTTATAAAGAGTATCCTTATTATAACACTTATAATTGACAGGCCTAAGTTATTTTCAGTTGAGAACATGGACTGCTTTAAAAATGAGTGACTCCTAGCACTCGCCAAAGGCTCACTATAGACAAGTTACATTCGAGTCTCTGAGAAGACACAAAGGCAGTCCCTTGCCCTGCAGATGCTGGCAATTTATTCCTCCCTGCCCCACCCCCACCCCGGGAAATTTCACTACTCTCCACACAAAACAAAAGAAAGCATATTTAGATAAAAGCTTCCCTACCACTTTACCAATATGTCCATGGAGCAATCTATCAGATGTCAGATATGGTTTGAGACATAATCCCTGCCCTCACAAAGCACATATTCCATTCAGGAACACAGACTGGAAGAGAGACAATTCCTACACAACAGAATCATGGTTCTATGGGAATTGGGGTCAAAGGTCAGTGGAAGCTAAGAGGAAGAGGGCTAATTTGCATAGTGAGACAATGGCTTTATACAACAGGGCACAAAAAGCTGGGTCTTCCTGAAAGATGAGTAGGTTTTGCCAAGTGTACAACAGGGGAAGAGCATTATTAAAAGAAAATTTTTAAAAACATGCATGGGAAAATGCCAGCACACTTTACAGGATGTATTTTAAAGTAAGTGTGGCAGTCAGGAGTGATTCTCATTTTAACAAATAGACTTGTTACAACAGAAAATATCAAAGATGTTTTGGAGAGAATTCCAAATTTTCTTCTGTACTTTTTATAACTGGTAATAATCCTATTCATCACCATGCTAAATATTTTCACCATAGAGGAGTATTAGAGTGGCCAGTGCAATAAACAGGCCGATACCAATACCTATGCCAATTGTTTTGTGACATTGTTGAAGTTAATACCTTGCTCTGGTTCTAGTTACTTTAAAGCTGCACTGCTAGTATGATCTATGGATGAAACAGTAGGAAATATTCTTTTTGATTGCAAATTTTGAAAACAATGTAATAGCCCAAAAGCCAAACAACTTAAGATTTCCAGCAGATTATGAGTTCTATGGAATATGGAAAGATAGCCTATGGAGTCTATCATAGTCTATGTATGGAAAGAAAGTCTGAACTAATGTGCTAGTAGATTGAAGGATGAGAATTGTTCTTTAATAAATGTCGCCATCAAGTGAAATTTCTATTTGGAAAAAACTTAGAAGAATAATTTCTTAATTTCTTAGAAGAAACTGAACTTTTTACAAGTTGTCATAAAGCATTGCTTTATGTTTGTATCTATAGGTAGATAGATAAATAATAGATGATAGATAGATAGATAGAGATTTATAGGTTTATAACTCTGAATATTGGTATCTTTCTTAAAATACCTGGAGAGTATCTGGGTTAACTTGTTTCTGTGAATTTTATTTAATATAGAATGTGTGAACTTACATATATATATATTTTTGAACTGATATATTTTTTCTTATAGCACTTAAATAAAGCTGTTAATTTCATTTAAAGCTATATGTATTCCGAGTAGTTAAGTTAAAATAACTTTGGGGTCACTTCTAATGAAAAAAATTAAAACATTTAGATCAGAAATTTTAGCTTCTGTGATTACTGTTTATAAACATATGATACTACAACTAGATTGGGAAACAGGAAATTTGGACATTGGAATATCATCTTTATCTTGGTTTAGAAGGAATAGAGAAGTAAGTGGTAATATTATTATATGATCATAAAAATTGAAACATAAGAATTTTTTTATATTTCTCAGGTTTCAAGTATTAACATTTTCAAGTATTAACTTTTACAGTATTCATATTTTAATGTTTTAAGGTTTCCAGAAATGGTTTGCTAACTTCATGACATCTGCATATCTGAATAACAATTTAACTGTAGTTCTCTCAGAAATCTTTAGATATCCTGAGTATTAGTTGATAAAGATAGACAATTCAGAATAAAATCATCATGCAGACACCTCAGACATTCTGCATAAACTAATCAGATCTCTTATCTTACCAAATCTATCCCCAAATAGTTGTGATTTGATGGCCTTAATTAGAAAAGATAGGGCTCCCAGGTGATTCTGTCAATTAAGTGTCTGACTATGGCTAAGGACAAGATCTTATGGTTTGGGAGTTGGAGCCCTGCATCGGGCTTCGTGCTGACTAGTGTGGACCCTGCTTGGGATTTTCTCTCTCTCTCTCGCCCCCTTCCCCTCCCTGACTGTCTCTCTCTCTCAAAATAAATAAACTTTAAGAAAAAAAAAAAGAATGAAAAAAGAATAGGTAGTGTGTTTAGAGGGTTTTTGTCTTTTGTTTTCCAAAGAGCTAATTGTGCTTCTAAAAGTTCGTTGTAGGTACGTCTAAAGCATTTATCTCACTGACTGACTTTCAGTGATGAGTCACTGAAAAACATATGCAATGCATAAAATAAAATAGACATGCCAGTTTAGTACCTCTGTGCAGTTGTGGGTGTGTACAAAAATATATTAGCATTGTCATCCCTATAGTTATCCTTACCTACAGAGCATGGGCTGTGCATGTTATTGAACCCACTCCCCATATGGACATATAGAAAATAGTCTATAAATACATAAATAGGTGTAGCATTTATTTACATGGATGCAGTCCCTTCTTCTTGCAGGACATGTCAGTTTTCATCTCCTTTTTGGCCTCCTGCAACAGCAAGATTTCATTGTATACTGCTAGAAATCATATTCCCAGTTGTGGCTGAGAGTAAACAAACTCAAACAGGATCCCAGGTCTCTTTATTGATGCTGCCCTGGGAGGAGGCAGTGCATTAACAAGTGGGAAAAGAGGTAGGGGAGGAAGGGCTCTAAATTCAATGCGCTGAAAAGAAGGAAAGAAACCCTCAAAGGAAAGCCATTTACTTTCCAACACTACCTGATAAACAAATTAATTTCCTCTTTCTCCTCCAGGCTTCAAATGCCTGTTTTCAGGGTTGGGAAGATGGGGATGGGGAAAGGAGGAAAAAGGGCATTAGAGATGGAATTTTTTAGACTGGATGTTCATAACTATTTAAAGTGACTATGTTTGAGGGAATGAAGGATGTCTTGTTACAGACAGATTTCTTCTCAGAATAAAAGATTCTGTTCTAAATCTGCTTGTTTAGATCTAACAGTGAAAAGAGGCTCACAAACAACTGGTACGTATATGCACGCAAAATATAACTCTGTCATTAGGCCCCTTTTTTTTTTTAGAGTTAGAGAATGATATTAATAGGAATTTCTATGCAAAGCATTATTAGCTATGAATATTTACAAAGAAAATACACTTGTAACCAAATTAACAAAGCAGCATTCTACAGGTTATAAATGGAGACATGGAGATCTAAAGAGCTGTGGTTATAATGTTTGTTAAAGAGAACTCTCCTCATATAGGCACTCTTCAAAATCCCAATCTGCATTTGTTTTTCAAAGATTTTTTTTTAATATTTTATTTATTTCTAGGAGAGAGAGAGAGAGACAGCGTGAGCAGGGGAGGGTCAGAGAGAGAGGGAGTGACAGACTGAAACAGGCTCCAGGCTCTGAGCTGGCAGTCAGCACAGAGCCCGACGCGGGGCTCGAACCCACGAACCGCGAGATCATGACCTAAGCGAAAGTCGGACGCTTAACCGACTAAGCCACCCAGGCGCCCCACAAAATCCCAATCTGCATTTGGTTGATGAGGTATGAGCATATATAAGATCATCCTTTCCCGGCCTAATAGAGTGTTCATCTAAATGACTAGAAATAGGAAGAGGGGTTCTAAAAACTAGATTACATGGTGATACCCCCTAGATATACTCTTTTCCAGCTGCTCTATGTGTCAGGGAAAATGGATCCATGTGATCTGCTGAAACCATTTTTATCTGGGAGACAAGCTCACTACCTTGTTGCACTGTTCCCCACCACAGGTGACTGCCCTTCCCTTTTGTTTACTTCACCACAATTAGTTTCTTACACAGTGGAAGCAAACAGGAGATTTCAACTGTTGGTAAATAAAGGTCTGTGCATGAGTGCCTCTTAATAGCTTATCATCGTGTGTAATCAAACTGAATAATTGCTGGAGAGGAGAGATCCTACGCATTGGCAGATGCCCGTGGGCTGAGCTCTGCTCTGGAATGTCACCGCACAACAAAGCCCTGGATGGATAATGCATCAGCAGCACTGGGGCTCTAGGCATGTCACGCAGGTGGGGAGAAATCAGCGAGGTGAGGCAAATGTAAGTGTGCCAATGACACGGGAATGGTATTAGATGGATAGGGGGCAAGTAAAAAGACAAAGAAGCCAAGAAATTGAAGAAAACAGCTTTCACCACTAAATGGAAATTACCTTGAATGCTGCATTGCACCAGTGACTTTGACAGCTGAAGCAGCAGCAAAGAGAACTTGACTAAGATATTGGCCGTGCTGTTTGCTTTGCAAGGGGCTAAGTGTGGTTGACTTTCTCCTGACAAGATCAATCACCGTTCATATAACACAATGAGCCAAATTCAAGAATATTTTCTTGGGGGCATTCATAAAAAGATTGAAAAGCAGCAAGCTGTTTCCATGCCTGATTCCACTGAGACACAGAAATACATTCACCAAATGCCATTTACCTAAGAGTTTTCTTAGGTACTCTATAAAATTAGACTTTGTACATGCCATATAATTAAACTTTAATGTTATTTATCAATCAGCAAATAGATTCACAGATTCTAGATAATCTTAAATTCACACTTATTTGGCCCCATTTTAAAACTAGGTTTCACAGACTAGCGCCTTGTTTTCTTGCACTTGCTCTGTTTCTGTTGTTCTCCTACAGAACATGCTATGTATATGGGAGATTGACTGGTGCTTACCTTTGGGTTTTGCAGTGATTTAGCTTTGTCATACACACATTCGGGCACATACATATACACACCAAGTCAAGTGAGCCTCATTATAGACTGGCACTCTCTGTGACAGACAAGTAACATCTGTGCTGCTTTGTCTGCAAACAGTGCGTCTGCTGGGGAATCTTATTCACAAATCCTTTAAAACACACAAGCTCCCCCTTTCTTCTCTCTCTTTTTTGCACAAGGATGTGAATATGAATTGAAATTCCAAATTAACTATTCTAGATAAAGCTTAAGGTTTTCATTAATATTTAAATTGAACTATCAGACATGATGTTGTGATATTTCATACCAACAGCTTTGTACAGAGAGGCTTTTAAATATTAAGGTTTCATCACTTTCAAAAGAAAGAAGGAATTGTTCTTTTCTTTCAAACACTGATACTGTGGAAACTAATGTGAGTCATGTACGAAAGTAACAAAAAAAGCATGAAATCAGCCTTAGAAGCTCAGGTACCATCTCTGCTACTGCACATCACCTTGAATGCCAGAGCTCTGCACGCTGTCAGAGAGGCTCATCCCAGCCTTTAAAAGGGAAGCAGCTTCAGTTGTTCAACCAGCAGCTATTTGTTTGGCTCTTGCCAGCCTGGCTCGTAATAGTCATTCAATAAATATCTATTTAATATTGAACAAATAGAGATGTGAGCTAGAGGTTGTGAGGGACACAAACACATAATAAACAGCCTCCACCCTTGATCATATTAGAGTATTGACTCTAATTATACTCATGGTTCCCACAGTAAAAATTGGAAGACTTTCTAGATATAAATGACAAGAATGGGTCCAACATTGAATGAGGAGAGCATTCCAAAAAAATGAAATGATAGAAGCACAGAAAAAAAAAAGAATATTCCAGGCTATTAAAGGGACACTTAATGGCTAAGTGGGCAGAAGATGGTTCATGTAGGGGAGCAGTAGAGGTCATAGTTGAAGACTTGAGACTGAATCGTGGAGGACACTGAATATCAGCCCTTTGAACTTTCTACTCCATTTCCTGAGAAAGAAGCCACTGAAGGATGTTTAGAAAGGGAGTGACAGGAAAATTAGTGTAGTGGGGAGATTAGCCTAGCTATACCGGAATGCTGTTCATCTTTTTAATAGGAAAATATAAATATTCAATCCAAGCAATTTCAAAGTTTTCTAAGAACAAAGCAGTACATCCTTAAAGTGCTAGTGTTATGATCAACTTTCTTTGAGATATTGATCTTTTAATCATCTTGCAATGGCTTCATCAGTCCTTGATGTGCCATATATCTAATTCACAACTCCTTGTGTCANCTCTCTCTCTCTCCTAGAAATAAATAAAAATATTAAAAACAAAACAAAACAAAAACTTAAAAACACATCCACAGGGGTCTTCCTTTGACTTGTTACCCGGGAAATATTTGAGAACTCTCATCCAAACATATGAGGCTCAAAATAAATATGAGGACTATAGGACTTCTTGAATATTGCTTTTCAGAAAAATGAATGCTTGAATTTTGACAGTAGAAACAAGATGCGCTACTACGGTAAAGAGATTTTTTCCCCCATCTGAGAAGCAGCCCTAATATTCTATAGGAACCAGTCTAGTTTCTATATAATAGGTATGAGATATGATAATTAAATAATATGGAACTTATCGATAAATTAAAATTATATACTATGGGANAAGAAAGAAAGAAAGAAAGAAAGAAAGAAAGAAAGAAAGAAAGAAAGAAAGAAAGAAAGAAATCATCTTTATCTGGATAGTAAATATTGGGGCATCTCAATGCTAGGATTTAGACTGGTTCCTTTCACTCCATACTTACTTCCTAAGCTCCTTTTTATGCTCACCATTAACACAGCTACCTACCAGCAGATGACCATCAGAATTCTATCTTGATTTCATCTATTTCCTCTGAGCTCTTGGCCCTTATAGCCCAATGCTTAATTAATAGTTACTCTTGTACCTATCCAAAAACTTATCACTACCTGAGATGCTATGTATATATTTACTATTGCCAATCTCCCTTGCAAAAAAGTAGGCTCCTTGTGGGCAGGAATCTTGATCTTTTTGTTCACCCCTGCATTATCATGTCTGCAATAGTGCCTGACACAAAGATGATATTCAAAAATGCTTTTGAATGAAGAAATGGCTAACTCTCTGTTCCAAGCTAATAACTATCATCTACCATGATATCCTACATGAGCAGACTATTTTAATCACCAACATTGTTTAGAATTACTGGCACATCGTCATAATAAAAAAATGGTTGGACTTTTTATTGCTTACATTATTCTTTTTAAATTCCCTATAGACACTGTACTCCTTTATTACCCAGAACTAAGGAGAACAGCTTTTTACTACCTTCCCCTTGGTAAATTATTGATAATCTCTGTCTTGGACTATTTCAATCATTACTTTTCCATATATCAAACTCCACACTATGATCGTAAACATTTTTTTAAAAACTTGTATCTGAACATGACACCACCCTGCTTAAAAAAACTGAAAAGGTTTTCTACTGTGGTTAAGATGAAACAGTCTCTGATTAACATAACATAGACAACAAAGCCTTTCAGGATCCAGCTCCAACTTACTTTCCATCTCTCCTCCTATAACACCCCTCTACTCAGGGTTGCTCCCAATCTCTCTGCTCCAGCCACATGGACCTTCTTGCTTTAGATTTTCATATCTGGCATGCTCCTGAAATACTCAGAAGATTCCATTTCTTTCTTCACCTAGTTAATTGCCTTGCCCTCTTTGGTTCTAGGCTTGCAGCTAGCTGCTCTTCCTCAGAGAAGCTTTTCCTGATCTCCTTGACTCAGTCAAACGTCCTTTATAGAACTTAGAATTACAATTTGATATTTGTGTGTGTCTGCTTTTGTTCATATTTGCAAATACTTCATTGCTTAGTTACATGAGTCATTTAAATACTTAATACTTACTAGGTGTCATCTATGAGTCATGCACTGTACTGAACACTTGAAATATACCAGTAACCAATTACAATTGTGGAGCTAACATTCAGGTGGGAAGGTGGATAATAATCATTATGCTACATATTATAATTCTAAGCAGTACTAAGAGATAAAAAATAAAAATAAAGAAGAATAAATGGTAAGGGAATGTAGAGATTATTATAACAGGTAAGGTGCTCAGGGTAATTATTTCCACAGAACAGATATTTGAATGAATAACAGAGAAAAGTGAAGGAGAAGGGCACCTGGATGGCTCAATTGGTTAAGTGGCCAACTTTGGCTCAGGTCATAATCACACGGTTTGCTGGGCTTGTGAGTTTGAGCCCCTCATCAGGCTCTCTGCTCACAGCTCAGAGCCTGGAGCCTGTTTCAGATTCTGTACCTCCCTCTCTCCCTGCCCCTCCCCCATTTATGCTCTGTCTCACAAAAACTGAATAAACATTTTAAAAATAAAGGAAAGAAAAGTGAAGGAGAAAGTATTACAGATATTTGGGCAAAAAGAACCCTAAGTAGAAGGAATAATAAGGGAAAGAGGCTTCATAGGTCAAAATCCAGCCAGAGCTGATGCTAGAAGCAATACTAGATGTAAGTGAGCAAGTAGGAAATGAAGTAGGAACACACACAGGGGCTGAGATCATATAGAATATTATAGACCAAGAAAAAGAGTTCAAAATTTGTATTTTATTTGGAGTGTGTTGGGAAGGTAGGTGTTTGAAAATAGAAATGTAATAATCCAATTTNAGCACAGAGCCCGACGCGGGGCTCGAACCCACGAACCGCGAGATCGTGACCTAAGCGAAAGTCGGACGCTTAACCGACTAAGCAACCCAGGCGCCCCCAATTTTAGTTTTAAAAGGTCCATTTGAGCTGACATTTGGGAGATAGGTTATGGTAGTAAAGGAGCAGAAGCAGGAACCAATTAGGACATTACTGCAATAGTATGGACAATAAAATAGGAGGATAATGACGGAGATCATGAGAAGATGTCAGATTCAGAATAAATTTTGACAGGGGCGCCTGGGTGGCTTAGTCGGTTAAGCGTCCGACTTTCGCTTAGGTCATGATCTCGCGGTTGGTGGGTTCGAGCCCCACGTCGGCTCTGGGCTGACTGCCAGCTCGGAGCCTGGAGCCTATTTCAGAGTCTGTATCTCCCTCTCTCTCTGACCCTCCCCTGCTCACACTGTCTCTCTCTCTCTCCTAGAAATAAATAAAACATTAAAAAAAATTTAAAAAAAAAGAATAAATTTTGACAGTAGGGCCAACAAAGATGGATTGGATGTGGGGTATGAAAAAAAATAGAAGAATCACAGAAAACTCCAAGATTTTTGGCCTGAGCAACTGAATGTTTGGTATTATCATGTACTCATGTAAGAAACACTGGAAAAGGGATGAGTTGATAAATGGGCTTTGTACTTGTTAATTTTGTTATACCAATTAAGTACCCAAGCAGAGATGTCAAGTATACAGTTGGATATAAGCCAGACTTCAAGTTTTAGGACATTATGTTGCTGATTTTAAAAACACCAAGAACTGAAAGTAAGACTGGAATACCTTCATAAAAATTTAAAAATTATTACTTTCTTTATAACATTCAAGATGGAGCCAAACTACAACTATCTGACTTGTATGTGTTACCACTATAGAAGACTGTGGATATGAATATGCCTTATATATCTATTCTAGTCTTAAAAGCTGAGGGCCCCAAAGTAGATGCTAAATAAACAGACTGCTTTATTTTTATTTTCTTTTGATAAACAAGATAAACAGAGATAGAAAATAACAGTGACAGCCTCTGGAGCCCTGAGGAGAATTTAGAGAAAAACTGGGATAAACTGTCTAAAAACTAAGAATTAGGAAAAATAACAGAATGTATATAATAAAATGAGCAGGGAGAGGGAATTAGTCTTGAAAGTTCTAGCTCTTTCTAGAACGTATTTGTTAACCTTGGGCTAATATTATCATCTCTCTGGCTTTCAATAAAATATGCTCAAAAAAGGTGTATAATGAACATAAAATGAAGGGATCTTTTGAATTTAGAGGAGATTGCCCTCATTTTCTTGATCACTTAGCTTGCAAAAAGGCCTGGGCTTTGTTTGCAGGCTTTATTGTGGACTGCAATAATGCTATCCATTTCAGAAACTCCTGAATTTGGGCCATATACCTTTATTGTAATATTGTTCTACCAACCAAAATTAACATTTTTATTCTTTAGCTATAGAGTTAAAAGGACACTGTCAACTTTTATAAGTGTTTTACACCTTTTTAGCCATTTTGTTGGGATATAAATTAACTCAACCACCAAGGAAAATGTGTAAACAACGGAAAATCATAGGAAGGATAGGAGCGCATTATTAGTGTTCAAATAACAATTTCATGATTACTCTCATCCACGTGGTGGTAACAACAAAGGGAAAAAAAAAACCCTGAAACTATAGTATGGGCACCACTTAGTCGGTTGAGCGTCCGACTTTTGCTTAGGTCATGATCTCGCGGTTCGTGGGTTCGAGCCCCGCGTCGGGCTCTGTGCTGACTGCCAGTCAGAGTCTGGAGCCTGTTTCAGATTCTGTGACTCCCTCTCTCTCTGACCCTCCCCTGCTCACGCTGTCTCTCTATCCTAGAAATAAATAAAACATTAAAAAAATTATATACTACCATTAAAATGCATACTTATAACTTAATTTACCTATAAATAATGTTTTTGGTTTTTTTTTTAGTTTTCCATGAGCTCTTTCCTTATTCCAGAAAAAGGATGACTGACCCCTTTACAGTGTTTTCCACCACATTTTTCTAAAATGTGCTCAGCAGAATATTAGCACTCAAGATATTAATATGTGCTCTACAAATAGGTAAATAACAATAAATAGTTAAATAAATGAACAAACCATACTTAAGAAATTGGAGAAATACTGAATGACATATTAATGGTTCTAGAAAGTTCCACAGAAAAAAAAAATAAATAACTGAATTTGTTTCAACCTGCAATTACCTTACTCACTGACCAAAACGTTTTTTCCCTTAGCACTTATAGAAAATTCCTGAGACTCCATGTTACATACAATACAGTTCTGGAAACAGTCTCCTAGTAGTTGACAGGTAACTTCTACATAGTGCTTCCTACATTGTATTGCGGTTACGAGACAATGACCTATGTATAAATAGGACCTTATTTTATTCTTTCTTTTCTATATTCTTTGATAGGTTATGATCTACAGTGTTTACTAATATTAAATGTTTTTAAGGTAAGAAATATATTATTAAAATATATATAGAAACCCATTAATTCATTACTGTTATTAAAAAACATGCTTTGGTTAAATCTAAATATACTTGATTTATATAATATATGATAATAATATACGATTCCTTGTCTGGGATCATAGTTCTATCTCTCTGCCTGGTGTGATTTTCTATGCTATTTTAGCTTGTTAAAATCATATCCATTCTTCAAAGCCTAGACCAGCATCATTTCTTCCGTGAAGTTTTCCCAAATCCCCCCACTAAAAATTCTGTCTATTCTCTCCTGATTTCTCATAGCACTTCTCATGCATCTTGATTCTCAACAGACTTTCAACTTTGTAGTACACTTTATTTGTGGACATGCCTCATCTACCATATGTCTGCTCCATTATTTGCATCCACCCCTGCACCTTGCTCTGTGCCTTGTACAAACAAGTATTCAAAAAATTACTTGTTAAAAAAATGAAAAGACATCCTAATAAGACACAATACAACTGCATAAAATTTACTATTGGATTCTTTGAGTAAGACTTGTGAAATTACTTAATCATATAACAGAGTAGAGAAGAAAAAAGTTTGAAACAATTTAGCTCAGTTGATTTCAGACCTGGCTAATTTTCAGGAACTTTCTAGAACCATTAATATGTCAGTCAGTATTTCTCCAATTTCTTTAAGCATGGTTTGTTCATTTATTTAACTATTTATTATTATTATTTACTTATTTGTTTGTAAAATAAATTATATTATAAAATAAAACCTTAGTGTAGACTTGAATTCTAATTTCCAAGAATGGATTTAGAACCCAGATGATGCAGATTATTCCTAATTCTGTTGCAATTCCGCCAAAGAAGTCACATTCTACAACCCATTCTCTTTCACTACATCATCATCCAGGCTGCCTCTGGAGACCCAGAACGTGAAAGCACAGCAAAGAGAAACAATAGTCCCCTTGGCTGCCATCTTTGTTACAAACACAGAGGCTTGCCAACAAAAGTCAGGTACTTTGTCAGGGATGAGGATTAAGAGGCAGCTAGAAATCGCATGGTATTCCTTACAGTACCTAAGTGGCCAATAGCAATAGAACCACTGAAAAGATGATATAATGCAGGTAACTCAGGCCCAGCAAACCAGAATCTCTGGGCCACGTCAGAAAAATCTGCACTTCCGATATATTTTAATGTCCACTAAAATTTGAAACTAAATGGAATAGTGGTAAGGATATAGGAGCTTTGGAGTTAAGAAGACCTGTTTTCATATACCAGATCTGACACTTTCATTGTTTGGCTAAAACTGGGTAACTGTACAATGGGGATTTTGTAACAATTAAATGGGATGTGCCACACAGAATCTAACAAATAGTCAGGATTTAGTAAAGAAATGTCACTCTTGAGTTAATGTTGCTGCTTGGTAGTGGTGGGGTGGTGGCAGATACATAAGCAGAACATCTGTCACAGTCCTGAGTGTGCTGTGGCCCATTATGTGTTATGTAATACTTATACTCAACCTACACTCTACTCATTGACCATTCCCTATGAGTCTGTGAGATTCTACTTTTTGTAAGTATTTAGCAGCTCACGTAGTATAACTCCTTTGGACTCTTTACCCACAGAGCAAAATCCAGGAACTTCTAGTATTGTGAATATTTATAGCTCAAAACAAAATCCAGGAACTTCTAGTATTGTGAATATTTATAGCTCAAAACAAACTTTCAACAAAAAAGTTGTAATATGCAAAAATTTTATAAATATTTTCAATCCATAAAAAGTGGTTTTAACTATTATTCTAATTTTGCAGGTGAGAAAATACAGCTTTAGAAGTACTGACCTTCCAAAGACCACATGGGAGGTGCATATACAGCAGAGCACAGATTCTGAATCCTGACTTCTACCACTTTACCAAAGCAGACTGCTTGAAACATTTTCTGGACAGTTAAATAAATACTTATTAAATAAATTTTATTTTAGCCCATTAAATATTGTTAATGTCAAGAAGGTAACTTCATATATCAGAGTATTTTATTAACCATGCTATAATATTGTAGTCTCACATGAATAAAGAAAAATCACTTGATTCACAGTGACCATGAAGAAATTGCCTGCTTTATATAGGAAATATTTATGCATAGGTAAAAAGAAAACAAACCACGTACATTTATATACTTCAAATATCAAAATATATTAAAACATAGGTAATGCAAATTCCCTCCCACATCTACCTCTGGGCCCTATCCACATAGTTGCCCTCCCCTATGAGGGTAATTATTTTCTCCAAAAATCTCACCTACAAATTTTATGTCCTTATGCAGAAGATCTGATCCACTTCCTCCCAGAAGCTAACCACCGTAATAAATTTTAAAGGTTTTTTTTTTGTGTGTTTACGCACTTAAATATAACATGTGGCCTTAACTTCCCTCATTAGTACACAAAATACAGTATATGGTACAAACTGTTAGAAATCTTGTTTGTTTTTTTTCAACATAACAACATATCCTGGTAATGTTTCCATAGGGGTATGAACAGATCATCCTAATTATTTTCATGTTATTACTTTGCCTTAATGCAACATAATTTATTGAACCACATCCTATTAGTGAACATTTTCTTCAATCATTTGCTATTACAGGCCAAAGTATATCAAACTGCTAACATTCAACCACTTTTGATTCTTATAAAATGTAGCTTTCATATAGTTGAAATTAAATGAAACACTACCATAATAAATGGCTTGCAGGTTTGCAGTTTTGAAGAGAGGCAAGTAGAACTCTAGTACAAATTCCAAGAAGTGGAGGTATTAGGTCAAAGGGTATATACTTTTAATATATTTTTCCATAATCTTAATATATTTTTCAATTCACACATCATAAGAATTGTATAAATGTATGACATAAAAGCAGCTGTTTATAAGTGCCTATCCTCCCACAGTTCCTCTATCAGAGTAGTATTAAATTTTGGGAAATGTGTCAATGTAATGATTGCGATTTAATTTCCCCTTATTCTATCTCACTCTCGTCTCTGTCTCTGACTTTCGCTGTCTTGCTTTCTATCTCTTCTGTTTAACAGCCATTTTCTTCATGACTTTTGGAATTTGAATCAAAGCCCCAAAGTTCTTTGCACCCCAAATTTATAAATGAATCACCTCATGTTTTCTCCTAGCACTTTTAGAGTTGATTCCCATGTTTAAATCTTTTACCTATTTGAAATATATCATATTGCACATTGAGATATTGTTCAAAATTCACATTTATCAGATGTCTTCCCGGTTGTCCTAATGCCACTTACTAAATAGTCTATCTCTCCTCCAGTTGACTTCAGACACAACCTTTAACATTTATTTAATCTTCATATATATTGCCTATTTCTGAAATATCTAGTCTTTTTCTTTGATATGTCTCTCTTTTGTACTATTGTCATACCAATTAAATTTTCAAAGATTTTTATTTTAATATATCTGTTAGACTAATTTTTTTCTCAGACTCCTTATCAGAATTTTCCTAGTTATCATTTTGTAAATTTCCTATGTATACATGCTTCAAATATAAAAATCAAACAAAATACATTCATGCTGCTTCCCCTCTGCTCAGTTACTCTCCTTATCTTTACAGTAACTATTGTTGGCAGGTTTTTTTTATCATTTCAGAAATTACGCATCTATATACAATAAAATGAATATAGTTCATCCCCTCCATTTTATAAACAGAAGTAGACCATACACTCTGCTCTCTGCCTTTTACAAGCAATCTTTATCCAAAGAGAACATCATGGAAGTGAAAAGTATATATTAATATAATCCTCATAAAAAACCTCTGAATTCTGTAATAATGAAAAAACTCAGACAAGAGGAGGTTAAGTGAATGACCCCAAATCACACAATTTTAAGCGACAAAACTGGGATTCGAATCCATTCAGCCTGACAACGTTCATCATTGATCAACTTAAGTGCTTCTGACCATTGTTTCCTTTGTATCTTTCCCATTTCCTTGTGGAATTGTTCTCCTATTTAAACCTTATACTTAAAATAGTATAATTTTCTTTTGTACTGAAATTCTAGTCACTAACTTCTTGTTTCTGAGCATTAATTTAACTCTTTAATGTTTTTTTGTTTTTGTTTTTTACTTCTAGGAGAGAGAGAGACAGTGTGAGCAGGGGAGGGTCAGAGAGAGAGGGAGTCACAGACTGAAACAGGCTCCAGGCTCTGAGCTGGCAGTCAGCACAGAGCCCGACGCGGGGCTCGAACCCATGAACCGCAAGATCATGACCTAAGCGAAAGTCTGACGCTTAACCGACTAAGCCACCCAGGCGCCCCTAATTTAACTCTTTAAAGAAACCCAAGTAGTCTTTCCATCAAGCTTTTGCAACCTGAAAAAAGTCTGAGTCATGGTGGTGGTGGTGGTGGTGTTTGGAGAGTGGGATGAGGAGGGGGAAGTAGGGATTGAGGGCTAGCTGGATAGTCACTGTGCAATGTGGAGAAGTGCAAATGAGCCAGTAAAGAAAGAATCAATTTATTCGGTGTTAGCTACATACACAGAAACTGGGGCTGAGGCATGACAACATCTTGTACACATAAGCCTTCCAAAACCATCTCCAGGGGATCTTGAAGTAGACTTTTTTTGTTGTTGTTTCTTTTTGGCTCTTCCTATTCTAAATCTTTCTATATTTGGGTTATCTTCCTTTTTAGGATTCCTGGTGGGAGGTCTAACCCACCTCTTACCCAAAAATCTGAAAGTGGTAGATTTTTATATTCACAGCCTCTCTTATGCCTAGGGAGTGTATCCTCCAATCAGATGAGTCTGCATCAGACTTTACATGTGAGCTAGGGAGTCTGCTCTGCCCCCATGCTCTTTGCACATGTCTCTGGGTAATAGGAACAGATGGTGGTAAAAGTGGCATCTGATTCTTTTATCAGAAGTGTTGAGTGTTGAGGAGTAAGCTGCAATGAATAATGTCCACCACTGGGGCATAATGCTCTCAGAGGGCCAGTCCTACTTTGTTATTTTTGCCTTTGTTTCTGATCCTGTCACCTCCGATTGGTTTTCCAGCCTCACAAACAACACTTTGAGTAACCCAAAAGGAATGTAATAAACTCCTTTCCTGCCTAAATAAGATAGAATGTAATTCTGTTGTTTGCAATAAGCATCTGACTGACACAGCACTCTCTACACAGGCAAGAGAAGTAAACATTTTCCACTCATTCATTTACTAAACTAAGTAAGTGCCTACCTTGAGGAAGATAACAAACTAGTTGCCAAGGCTACAAAGATATCAAACTATAATCTCTGTCTTATACTTAAGAACCTCATACCTCATCTGGCATCCTGGGTGAGATACCATAAACCCCACTAAATCAGTTTTCCATGATATCTGAAATTCTTACCACTCTAACAGTGATTCTTGATTAAGGTGTTACACATCTAAGTGCCTTTAGTGACTTGTATTGCTCTGGAAATACTAGTTTATTTATATTATACAGATTATATCTATGTTATATGTATTTTATATTATATGTATATTATATTATATGTACAATAGTACAGATTACTCATGGCATTTAAACTCTACTGATAGTGACTAGTTTGGTGGATCCATCATTGCCTTGGGAACTAGAATGAAGAAAAACTGAATATATATTAATTGGAGAGAAACAATCCACAACACCTACCTCCCAAAACTGCTCACATTTCTCCCCACTGCTTGTCTTACCTACATCCATCCCAGGCAAGGGAGCCTGTTACTGCATATTTTCACAAATACCAGGGGACAAACTGGGGAACAAAGTATTTTCTGCTTGTCCTTCTCTCACTCTTGTAAATTTTACTTTGGTTTGAGTAGTTACACCTTTGCTGGGCAAGTTGGATCCATAGTGATTTTACTGAGATCTTATTCCTAGCCTCTTCTAAAAATGCTGACTGTACCATTTGCACTTAGCCTCCCATCCACCCTGAAAAGTGTTATAGCTTAGAAGTTAAAGTATTTTGATAAAAGTATATTCAAATGACAAGAGGATAGGAAAGTGCTTTACAGAAGACATATCACATTATCACAAAACATGCTGGAGTTGTCCCTTCCTGCAGCCCAATTGGCAAAAAAAAATTTCTTGTGTTATATCTGTGTTATATAAAACTTATTCCTGTGAGTAATAGAAAATGTATTGAGCTATTCTGAGAATATTTAGTGTCTTACGGAATGCAAGGACTGGGACACAGCTGAACCTTAAACTTGAAAAATGGGCTGAAATCAGGCTTACGAGATCACGAGGACTCTCTCCCCACCATTTCTCTCTGGTTCTCTCCACAATGTGTTGTATTCTTCCACTGGCTTTGGCAGGTTTTTCTAATTCATAAGATACCTGGAATAAAATGTTCACTGACCACAGCTTCCAACTATCTACTTCTTGCTCAAAAGAGATTCAAAAAGAGATGGAATATATTAATCTGTATTATATGTTCTCGAAAAAGAAATCTATTTAGTCCAATATGAACATACTGACTACCTTGGAAATCATTTAATTTTGTCTTGGTGCAGATTCATGCTGACCACTATCACATCTACAGTTCTTCATTACATAGTGGTTTCCCACACTGACCATCACTGTTTGGATACTACAGTATCTCTTCTGAGAAACTTTTTTAAGCATGACACCCCTTGGGCTGAATAATGTACCCCTTCAAATGTTTCCCACAGTACCCTGTACATCTTTGTTTGTTTTATGATACAAAGGAAGAAGGTCAGAGAAAGTTTCTAAAGCAGGATTGTGGAAGGAGCAGAGAAAGGATGGCAAATAAATCTGGTGAGCACCATACTATACAATGACATACTTGAACAAAGTGGGTTTTTTGTTTGTTTTCATTTTTGTTTTTTTTCTTCAAAGGGTACAAAAATATTAATGAATCAAAATGCTTCCAACACTAGAGTAAGAAAAAATATTTTCACATATTTTAAAAATATGTACTAAAGGTAAATTTTACATGTACACACACGCGCACACACACACACACACACACACACTCATAAACACACAGATCCCCCAAAGTATAAATTTAGCAAGTGGCCTTAGAATGTAACTTAAAAAAATATATATATACATATATATCATTGGGTTGTGTGTAACATAAATGTTGTAAACATAAATGCTGTGCTGAAGCAAAAAAACCCTCTGCTAATGGTTAGACTTTTCACCAACTGCTAAGAGTCTTATCCGTCACAATACAGTTTTAGGGCTTTGAGACTAAAACAAAACATAAGTATTATCTTATATTCTCTCCTACTCATCTGCACTCATATTTGTAAAAACAGATCCAGTAAGGTTGCTCAATTAGAAAATTTCATTATGTTTTACACTTAAAATCCCTTAGTTCTTTGTATCCTGGAAAAAAAAAATGTTGGTAACATACTTATGAGAGTACAGACAGTGAGCAGATAAGAAACAAATAATTATAATTTATTATGTTAAGCTTTGTTTTAGAGCTAAGTACAAAGTATCAGATATCTTGGTGGATAATGTTCTCTCTCCATGCCTTAACCCCACACTCAGTAATGTACCATATCTGCCTAAACCTTTCTACTTATCTCATATATTGTACCATCTTAATATTTCTCAAAAATGCTCCCTCCCCAGCTTCATTTGTTCTAATCTCGATTTGAGTAAACTTTTAAAGCTTCTCCTGCTCCCACACCTGATCCTACAAACTGTCTTCCAGATACATACCAAGAAATATCAAGGATGAATTCCTCTCATTAAGTCTAACAATGGCTCCCCACTGAATTTCCAACAGAACATGAACTTTTTATCATAATGGATGTGAAATGGCTTCTACCTGCATCTCCAATTTCCTTCTTATCATGTTCCAACACTGAACTGTATGTTGAGTTCTTTTCCTGAACAGCCTGTATTCTTAGATGTCTTTGCATATCAAATCTTCCCTGGGCCCCAAATACAAGAAGTACCTATTCCCCATAATGCAAGTTGCTGGATTCCTATTCAATGAAGAGGTAAGTGAAGTTAGTTCAGAGCTGAACCTGATTTGGCTTTAAATCTAAGCCATATGCCATGTTCTGACTTTACTGGTCATAATGATAATAGTTCAGGCTCTGCTTGACTCATAGTTATTTCTCAATTGATTTAGAATCTGGAGAGAACAGAGATGTGAATAATTAGTCCTATCAGAGACCCTCAGAGTAATATGAAGGTTAATAGTTAAAATTGCACTTAAACCAACCTTTATAGGAACCTTTTCAGTAGGAAAATGTAACTAGAAAAAACGCTGATAATAAAGTTATTTAAAAGTTCGTCTTCAATACCTAGTTATAGATTTGTAATTTGTGTTTAAAAATAACTGAACTCCCTACTAACAGAAGCATAGATTTGAAAATTTACAACTCTTTAGATGCTGTTGGAAGAAATTAAAGAGACCTTATTATTCACTACAGTCAATACATAACTTCTACAGCTTTGATTTAAAGAGTTAATTTATCTTTACTGAGGAAAATTATCAATACAAAATCTAAAATTAATTGAATGTTGAGTTAGAGGAGACTTGAGCAAAGTATTTTAAAATAACCATTCCCTTGAACAGTGAACTCTATGTAACCTTTACTAGAGCCATATGATGTTAAAAAAAATTAAGTGAGTAGAAAATTAAAAGGAAAATGTTCTACCATTTTTCTTCGGTCTCGCTGACACCATTGCCCTCTATTTATCTGCAACGAAGAGGCACTTAGTACTTCCAATAAATATGAAGTAAAATCATTTTAGGGCTAACTTTGCAGTAGCAGAATCAAAGGAATTCTAACTGCTAGATAAATATGAGGCAGCTCTCTGCAGTGGAAAGAGAAGTTGCAAGAGAGAAGACCTGGATTCTAGATAACCTATGTTAAGTTACTTATCTCCCTAAGCCTAAATTTCTTTACTTATAAATTGGGGATAATGATAATACAACAATTTCACAGGGTTATATAAGGATTTGAATGAGAATTATATATGGCTCATATATGTAAAATGCTTACCAGAGCATCTAGCATATAATTAGTAAATAGTAATAATAGCAAACACTTATATAACACTTGATACTTCCAGGCACTGTCCAAATGTTCTACATACATTGTTCATTTAATCCCTTATGAGGTATGTATTAAATATTAGTTGATACTACTGCTTCCATTACTAAGATTTCTAAAATGTTTATATGTCTCTTGTGCCCCATTTACACATTATTCTTTTGCACTGCCATCCCCATTTATTTTGAAGGCACTTCAAGGACCAGAGTCATGTTTTTCATTACATTCCATAGCTCCCAGGATCTCATTGTTGAATAAGACAGCAGTTGAAACAGCCAACAAAACAAAGAATGTGGTAGGGCAAAGGCATAGCTCAGAAATCTAAAGACAAACGATGGGTGAGTTGTTCTGCATAAGCAACGACCATTCTTGGTGATGCCATTGCTCAAGTTTGCTCCTGGCATCTGGTAGTTATGATATAGATAGTGACTACTTGAATGAATGAGGAGCACGAACAAGTGTCATATATAGATTCTTTCGGTCACAGACTTGAAGCAGAAACAAAACAATAGTGAACTCCATATAGAACACAGAGCATACGGATTACTCAGAGCTAGATTGTGGCTAGCAGACGCACAGCCACTGGGCTCTGGAATATACATGCTCTCCAATATGCAAATAGAAAAACTAGATTTGCACATGCACAATTTATTCTTGGACAGGTTCACAGACAGCACAATGAGAACTATCTTTAGGGCCACATACATCACAACAAATACTGTTTTCAAAGGCACCAGCAAACGAATTTCCTTCCTTCATTACGGTCCTCAAGGAGCCCACAGGCTGAGGGAACAAATGGAATATGAAAACACAGCACTGCAGCTCACGGAGAAAGGGAATGTGATTCAGAACAGGGTCAAGGATGGCTTCACAGGGAGAACAAGCCTGAGCTGAGTCTTGAAGGTAAAAAAGACAACAGTCAAGTGAAAACAGAAGGAAAGACATTCCATACAGAAAGAGCAAGTAGTTACCTCAGCTGGTTCAAGGTGAATGGAGAGGCTGTGGATAAGAGAAGGTTGGAGTGAGAAATGGGAGGGCAAGACAGGAGTAGATAATGAAGAAGCTGTTGTGTCACATTTAGATTTTTAGCTTTAGTTGCATAAGAAATAGGGCTCGTTGAGGTGTTTTAAGCAGAGCCACAATCTAATCAGGTTTTCTAGGTATAAAATAAAATCTGTGTTAACTATTTGAAAGCTTAGGATATAATACATAAAATAAAATGATAGCAGCTTTTAAAACTTTATCTTCACCATTCATGAATGTGAGGCTCATTAGTTTTTTAAAAATATGCCTAAAAATGCAACTCTGTATTCGTGAACATGGGTAAATAACACACCTGCAGTGGTCATTACATTCTCAGTGTTGGTGCTATTGCAAATAGTAATGAGATAAATGGAGATAAATCACAAGAATGAATGCAGAACACTCAGTATTGGAAGCCTTCAATCTTGCAAAAGGAGAGGATGAGTAGAAGGAAGTGACTCTGTAGACAGATGAAAAGCTGCTTCAACACTTGTTCAAAAATAATATGAATTTGTTTAACTGTTTTGTTCAGCATGATTCATATTCCTTTAGAAATCATCTCTAATTAAAGGTAATACCTAAGAGAGGATCCAAGAAAGTTGCTTTCAATAAAGTGCTAACTAAAACTATGCAGCCCATAGGATGTTAGAGAAAATATTTAGACAACATAGAAAAATATTTAACTGTACTATTTAATGACAAGAAATGTATTTGGTGCTTTGTACAAATGAAGTATGATAATGAAAGGAAAAAAATCTGGATGGACTATGAACAATAGATGATTAGGACTATAGGTGCTTTTTGTTCTTTTTGCTTACCATATTTTTAGAATATTCTACAATAGACATTCCATTTCCTGGGGAGACAAAAATTAAACATTTATTTAGATTAAGAAATTTGTAACAAAGAGCCTATGAAATAAAGAGCTATAAAAAGAGTATATTTCTATCAAGAAAACATTAAAAACATAGTGCCTGTATGATTCAATAAACTTTGTAAATTTTAAAATATTTTCCTTTTTAAAAATGCACTGGTGTCTTACATTCAAAGACAATTTATACTTAGGCCAATATTATTTTTCATTATTTTTACCTCTTACTGCTTTACTGCTTTGGAGTAAACGCTTTTATAATCCTTGTTATAATACCTTTCAACTCACAGTATTGAATAACTTAAAAAAATAAATGTAATAACTGAAAAAAAAAACACCACAAGAAAATAGCCACAAAAATACAAATGAGCTCAAAGAATGTACAATAAGCAAATCCAAAAGTATTTTTAATTTAAATTTTAAAAAAGCTCATTTTATCGATAATTTGGTTTAATTTGAATTCTTTAAATGCACAGAGTAAAGCTGCAAAATGTGTTCTAACTACATCTTCTGATATGAGAACTATATACGCATGAGCTAAGTGTACTTTGCATATATTCAGGTAATGTTTCTGAGCATATTACACCTACATATGCTATGCAAAAATGTTGCAGAAGATTAAATTATCCTAGCCACATTTGGGAAGCGGCAGTATGTCTGTCATTGCATGTAAACATATGCAGATTTATGCAAAAGATTCTCAAATATGTGTACCTAAAGTCCCAAACTCCCCACAGACATGCAAAGCCAGAAGGTTTTGTTTATTTTCAAATTATTGGAAAACCTATAAATGGGACTAAAGAAATAGATACGCTTATGTTGTATGTTCAAATTTGGGGCATCTGTGTGTGTGCATGCGTGTGTGTTTTCCTTCATTTCTTTGTTAAGTCATTTGGCCAAGATTTTAAATTCATCTGCAGTAATCTTTACGGTAGACTTAATGCAAGCACAAAATTTCCATTTGCTTCAGAAAGTCCTCCCAGAGTTAGGGGAGAGAGTTCATGCACCATTTTACATAATGAATCCGATTTTTTTCAGCACCTAAGACCCTTCCTTGTTTGTTAGCCTTTCAAAGGGGTGCATTAACTCTTTCAGATTACTGCAATGGAATATGAAATATTGCTAAAGTAGTTTGCCAGGGTGAAGTCACTTACCAGAATGGGTCATTTATCACAGCACAATGAGTTAACCTCTGTTTTGGTAAATCAGGTAGAAATCACAACAGTGGCTCTGATGGTGTTAGGAATAACGTAGTATCAGTAATAAGAAATAAACAATAATAGGAATATTTTCTAAAGGAGTTATATTAGATTTTATTTTATTTATTTATTTTTATTTCTGAGAGAGAGAGAGACAGAGAGAGACAGCGTGAGCAGGGGAGGTTCAGAGAGAGAGGGAGACAAAGAATGTGAAGCAGGCTCCAGACTCTGAGCTAGCTGTCAGCACAGAGCCTGACACGGGGCTCGAACCCATGAATCCTGAGATCATGACCTGAGCTGAAGTCCGACGCTTAACCAACTGAACTATCCAGGCGACCCCATACTGGATTTTAAACAGTAGACAGTTTCTGTAAAGCTTCTGTAAATTGAATTCTCTTTTACCAAGGGAGTTTTTAAAAGATGTATGTACTATTTTAAAATATGGACTCCAAATTCTTAACCTCTTTTCCAATTAAGAGATAGGTTATGTGTTTCTTCTTTTTTGAATGTGGGCTCTGTGAATGCTTGACTAGTAAAATAAGGACTAAATAACACTGTTCCTGATTCTGAATTCATGCCTCAGTAAACTGGCAACATTCCCCTTCCGGAGTCTGTTGGGATGCTCACTTTTGGGACCCCGTCACCATGCCCAGAGCAAGCCAGGCTGCCTATGGAAAGAATCAGGTGAAGATGAACTAAAGTCCTTGATCCTTAGTTTCAGCCGAGCTCTTAGGCAACAGACAGAGCCACTTTACCAGCTGTCAGAGTGAGCCCTATTGGAAGTGGATTGCTCAGCCTTGTGGAACAGAGAGCTGCATTACCTCACTAAACCCTGCCAAAATTGCAGATTCATAAACTAACCAATTATAGATTGAAGTCACGAGGTCTGGAGGTTCTTTGTCATGCCACAATAATAAACCAGAACAGGATATTTTTGTTGTACAGTGACCTTCCCTTCGTGTGCACGTGTGTGTGCACGTGCACATGTGTATGCATGTTAAATACATTTAGATCTGATCACATTGTGGCTTTTTGGGGTAACGCATACTTACAAAAAGGTGGTTCCTACTTAAGGAATCTGAGACTTATTGTTGTCATATCTAGTAATGGTTCTGAACTACATGGATGTATGGAAATAGGTTCTAGCATAAAAGATACAAAGGCCAAGGAAGAAAGTGTGTTCAAGAACTTTAGAGTTACTGTAATATTTACTGAGCTGAAGGCACTTCTCTTGATTAGTCAAACATATTAACTTTATCATGAGTTGTTATTATTTTCCTCCTTTCCAAATGAGAAAATAAGAAACTGTGTTTCTGGTCACAATATTGAACAAACTTTTGTTTGATTATATAGGTTTACTAAATGTATTACTCGTACACATCAGAGCAGAGGTACCTCAAAGTTGTTTTTCACTGTGTTGAACTTTCCTTTCATGGAGGACGTGTAGTTGAATTCAAATTAGAATTATCTTCCTGTAAATACCTCCCTACCAGTCTCAATAGGATGTTGAGAGTTAACAGTAGTTAAACTCAAGTTTGCAACCACCTGACAAGATTCTAGGTGGATGCTGGTACAGAGTGATTCAGGGCTACCTTCAAAAATATTTTCCTAGGAGCTAAGGCCAGATGCCTGCAATTTCCCTCTTGGAAAGAAGGGACAAATTAAACAGTTGTGTCATTAAGTCCTTAATGTGAATTGGTTTCTTTTATCAGTTCCCATTACGTGTAACAAACAGCTAGCTCAGTTTGTTTGCATAGCAAGGAAGGAAGCAATGTAGAGCTACTCTCCTCAGAAAGGCAGGTGTTTCGCTGAGGATGAGACAAAGTTATTGAAGTCCAATGGCACAGTTTTGCCTGTCTGACCTTGTTGCTGTAAAGCTGAGTCAAAGAAAATATATACTCGTGTTCAACAGGATTTTTATCTTCTAGTCTTTGTTGGTGGCATTATACACTCAGGGAAGCTTATTCAGATTTTTATCCCACTGGGGAACACTTAGCACCATACTGTATCAGCGTCCTCCTAGCCTCTGAGAGTAAATAAGTATCTCCGTACTGACTTACTACCAGAAAGTGATTCAAGCAAGGGATATCAGGTTATGACTCTTAAGGTTCCTTAAAACTCTCATTACTATTTAAAAGTGAAGTTTGCATGGTTATATGATCACTCTTAAGATAAAGACTGTTTTCTGTTCCAACAGTTGCTTTATCAGCCATTGGCCCATGCTGTCTTAAAAATACACACGGTTGGTAGCCATTGTCCTGCTCCAATTTGAGTTAGTGTCAGGGTAATTCTGCAGTCCCTAATGATCAATGTTCTACAGTTTTTATAGGCATCTCTCCTCTGCATAAATATTTCCTGATTTGCCTCCCTGTTCTGCCCTGGAGGTCTATAACCATTTCGTAAAATGGCTTTAAAAAGGAAAGTGTTTCTTTCACCTCTATTAAGATGTCTCTGCGGCAGTAGATAGGAGGCAGGAGCTGTTTCTGTCATCATTATTTCCTTCAATCTGTTACGCACACGTACATGTCCATACTCCATAGAGTCCCTCCTGTTTATTAACAGCCTCTAGATAATCCAGAATGAAATGGACTTTTATTTGCCAAAGAAAAGAGGTATAAAAACTGTGTTCTAATTAGATGATGATGTATCAAATACTTGCCACTCTGCCTTTTCATGGGGGTTTGTTCTCTACTTTTCAGTGTATTCATATATTTTCATTTATTTTTATCTTGACATGACAATAATCTCCTAGCCTTCATTTTCTTTGTACTTGCTTTCTTTTACTAGTTGATGCTATTGTTGGGTAAATGTCACTTTAAGACTTTTGAAGGAACTTCAGAAAAGATGTCCCCACACGAGCCAACCAATTGACAATAGAAGTCTTCCTTTAGAGGGGCGCCTGTGTGTGACTCAGCTGGTTGAGCATCTGACTTTAGCTCAGTTCATGATCTCACTGCTTGTGAGTTCGAGCCCAGTATAGGGCTCTGTGCCAACAGCTCAGAGCCTGGAGCCTGCTTCAGATTCTGTCTCTGTCTCCCTCTGCCCCTCCCCTACTCACATTTTTCTCTCCTCTCTCTCTCTCTGCCATATATAAATAAACATTAAAAAAAAATTTTTTAAATCTTATAAGTAAACTTATTTTACAATTTTTAAAAAGTTTTAGATTATTTAACATATTGACAATCACATAATTCAGGCTGCATGGCCATATTCTATTGCCTGTTATGTATAGTAGGTGCTGAAAAAGTGAAACCTAGTTTTAGTTGAGGAAGGGAAATAAGAGAAGAAAGGAAAAGAAGAATAGCATTGTTAGCCTTAATATCACCAGTAGTATCCTTAGTCCTTTACATACATTTTTTCCCCTGATTACCCAAAACAGTATTCTAAGATAGAAATTGATTTTTCCATTTTGAAGATGAAGAAACTGAAATTTAACAAAGCTAAACCTGTCCGAGTAAACAGCTGATAAATTTCAGATCGCAATTTCATTCCTGATTTCTCAATGCCACCTCAGGTTTTACGATAATGCCATTACAAATGGCTAATCTGAAATAAGAAAGAATAAGCAAACATTGCAGAATTTTAAGTTAGGAATTCAAAGTTTTAATAGCATGGGCCAAACATTCTACAGTTTAGAATGATGGCAAATGATTAAGATAAGATCCTAGGCTTGGGAAAATGTGGAGACTTTTGCTAAAACGGGTAAGTTAGGAAAAGGAACAATCAAACAAGAAACAAATAAGGAGCATTAAAAACTGAAAGGTCAGGTTGTGGACCCCCTTCCTGATAATGCTACAATTGTTACATACTGCATTGTGATTATCTACTGCCTTCTTCCAAATGTTTTCAAATCTAGGAATTTGGGCATCTTTTTTGAGAGAGTATCACACCTTTTTTAAAAAGTTGTAATTCAATTGGAAAAAGGTTTTTCTTGAAATTAGAAATTCAGACTTCATTAAGCAGAGTCTTGTATTTTTCAAAAAGAGGAACTTTTAAGATATATTTTGGAGGAGTGTCAATCTTTCATATTTTAGCTTTAAAGTAGGATCAATAAAAGGTCATTTCAAAACCAATTAAGTTCCTAGGCTGGTCATTTCTTTAATTTTTTTTTGACAGGTCAGGTAAAAGGTCAATAAGATCATATTAAAAACAAACCAAAACCAGGAGCACTTGTGTGGTTCAGTCAGTTGAGCATCGGACTTTGGCTCAGGTCATGATCTCAGAGTTTGTGAGTTCGAGCCCTGCATCAGGCTGGTTGCTGTCATCACAGAGCCAGCTTTGGATCCTCTATTCCTATCTCTCTCTCTCTCTCTCTCTCTATCCCTCTCCTCCTTGCACTCTTTCAAAAATAAATAAAACATTAAAAGAAATTAAACACTCTGTACTTAAAAATGAGAAAGGCATATCTAAGAGGTAACATTCTCCTTGTTTGCTAAGGAATATTACATCTACCATCGGTCCCCAATTTGAACTAGGCTTTGAAAAATCTAAGATGGTTTTTAAGAGTTTGGGGAATGAGATGGGCCTTTAAACAGAGGCTAGAAGAAACAATTTTATTAAGTCATTTTTTCTAAAGAATGAGTTAATAATTGTTGCCAAGAAGAAAAGAAAGTTGTATGGTATACAGTTGTTCCCCGATTCCAATGAATAAAAATAAAACAAAGGATGAGTTTGCAGAGGAGCAGGAAGAATTCCTGGCTATGAGAACAAACTTCCAGACTATTAGAATGTAGGATGCTATATTCCTTTAGAAACCCAGAGGTCTCTGGTGTGCTACATGATAAATATGAAGAAGTATTAAATATTTAAACAACTCCCCCAAGAGCTAAATGGTTAATAAAATGAATGAATAAGAATAAAGTATTGCTTTGTCAGAATAGATGCTTTTACCACATGTGTATGCCAGTGGTCCTCTGAAAAGATGGAACTTATATAATTTCCTAAGTAACTAGTCGCATTTGAAATAACTTTTAACTTCAAAAGGTCCCTAAAAGTGATAATTCTTCTTTTTCAAAGTGTCTAAATAATTATTTATTTGCTGCTTTAATTCTGATTAATAGGTTAGACCTATCCCTTGATTGATTTTCCACTTATAACTTCCTTATAGTTTTTCATGCCTGTCAGAAGTTTGTTGCTGGAACTTCATCTCTCCCCTTCATATAATTTCTCAATCCTACACATCACTTTGAACTCTCCTTGCAATAAAATTTCCCAGAATGAAACATCCTCGAACTTAGGCTGCCCCATGTCAAAGTGACATTGGCATTACTATAGATTCAACAATGAAATTTCATTTTCAAAAATGATCCTTGAGCCTCTTACCCAGATTCAGGTCCTGGTAGTAGCCAAAATATACTGGCTACTGTTTCTTTGCCACCCATTCACTTCAATTTCAGGACTCCAGGTACCCTGTGTAGGTAACAATCGATTCTACTTTATTGCCCTTGTGACACTTGCTCTGCAAAAGCCCAATAGGTCCATCACAAATGTACAATTCTCAGGGAGCTAATACACCCACAACTGAAATGACCTTCACAAGGTCACATAGCTTCTTGCTGGACAAATGCATAATGTATACCTGTCTGGATTCATTCAACATATCTTTCAGATAGTGGCTCTCTTCTACTTGTTTTACTTCTTTACTCAGGGTTTACTCTCCATGGTGGCAGCAAGGTACTACGAAAACATCACGCTACTACTGCTTTTACATCAAGCTGTTTCACAAAACCAACAGAGGAATGAGTCAAATGAGTTGTACTGTCCTCTATGCAAGGGGCTTCTTTCATGAAAACAAAAAAGAAAGGTGGAATCAAGAAGAGGTAGAGTAATGTGGTTTCCTTACACTAATTACAAGAGATTCTACAGGAGTCAAAGCAAGACTAAGGAACCAGGAAACACCCAGGATTGCAAATTCGAAGCAATATATTTTATTTACAACCAAGGTCACTTCCTTATGTTCTTCAAAACCACTCATAATTTCTTCTCAAAAGATTATTCCAAGGTGAAGCTAGTATAATGTCTTAGCACTAGACACTTTATTACAATTTACTTCATTTGAAAGAAGCATTTTCATCTTAATATCATGGTCATGAGGTTGGGGTCTTTAGCCAAACTAACTCTGAACTGGACCTGCACAATTCACTCTGTTTTTCCCTCAACGGATCTCTCTCATTTGATCAAACACCAGTTGTGTTCTTGGTTCACATTGTTCTTGAGTTGTAAGAAACTAATCACTCTGGCTTTCTTCTCCTTCTTCTTCTTTTCTCCTCCTCTTTCTCCTCTTCTTCACAATTTCTGATTCTTTATAATATCTTACTGACCAGCATACATTTTCCTACATCCACTAACATAATACATTAAATTTCTACTAATATAACATTCATTTTGTATGGTTATGACTTCCCCTAATACATCCTCTCCTACTCTGCATCACATTCATTTTCTTCTCATCAACACCAACCAACACTTGATTATGTCCCAGGCACTATACATAGTCAAGGATATTAAGGATTAAAAAAGAAAATAGGTAGTTTTACCATCAAGACTATTCTAGAAAAGACAGAGGGATAATAAACATATAAAAAAGGTCTAAGTACTTATAAAATTCAAATTTGGATTGCTATAAAGGAAACTGAATAGGTGAATTTTAAAATAAAATTGGAAATATGAAGGGAATAAGCCATACAATAAGCTGATCCCAGGTTACACAGAACATTGTTGGGCCAAAGTAAGAGAAAATAAAAATTAAATATTATATTAATAAAATGATAATAGTAAAATGAATTAGAATTAGATAGCATGAGGTATGCTGAAAATTAAAAATGTAACATTGAGATTTAAAAAAAGCAGGGTATGGAAGAAAAAGTCAAGGACAAGTCCCAGAAATCAGAACAAAAAGATATATATTAATAATCAAACAGAATAATTTTTAAAACAATTTAAAGGCTATTCAAGATTTTCATTATATTAGTAATAAAAATTAAATAAAATGAGACTAACAAAAACAGATGTAAGGAAATTATCAAAGAAATAATAATAATAATTCCTATAAATGATAGGCATGTGCCTCTACATATAAAAAGCTGACAGAGGGTCTTGTACAATAAAATAAAAAAATTCTACATCAAAGAATACCATCTTGAATTTTCCTCACATCAAGGATAAAGGAAATTTTCTATAGCAACAGCTAGAAAACCATGGACTTAAGCCATCACAATTGAGCAAGTACATGACTTTCAATTTAGAATTATTCATTTAACTCATTTATCAATTAATGGGGGTAAGGGTAGGTAAAATAAATTCTTGTTTAGATGCGTAAAGATTCAAGAAATATATAACCCATTTTTCCTTTCATGGAACTACTAGGAGATGTGTTCTAGATAAACAAAGGAATAAATAAACCAAGAAACAGTGAATACATTTTCGAAGAGGGGAAGAAAAGGAAATCTCCAAGAGACAGGAAGTACACAAAGATAGAGTAGCCCAAAAAACAAATGGCCCAGGATGGCACAATAGGATGAAAGATGGTCTTAAGGATAAAATGGAAACAATAAAATCGCTAATGGAATAGCAGTTTTGGAAAATAATACTGTTGGTAGACTGACAATGAAAAAATAGATATATAGAAAACTAAGGAAACATTTGAAAATGAGGCAAATATTAATCAGGGAAAATAAATGATGTAAGTGATAAAGTATACATTTTACACAGCTTTGCTTAGCAGTGGATCATATTTACACTGTCACATCACACAAAGACTCACAATTAATTTAACCAGAAAATTTGACTGAAATCAAAATTTTAAAGGGATTTCAAAAGGGTGGTATGAAAGAAAGTAAAACCCTGATCTTCCATAAGAGGAAATCATTAAATGATGATTAAAATGGATGCACAAGAAATAGCATTATATGCATATGATTTTATACAGTAGAGATAAATAACCAAAGATAAGACTAAAAGAGTAAAGTCAGAACTCCTAGGGAGTAACTTTAAGGCCGGGGGTGCTGGTGGGGGGCAGAGAATAATAGAGAGGTGCAATTTATTTTAACATAAACTTTTAGTACAATTTGACTTTTTAAAAAGTGACCATTTTGTTGATTAAAATAAAAACTGATAAACTATTAATATGACAAAAGTAATCAAAGTATATGTATTATAACATAAACTTTTAAAACTCAGAAAGATGTAAAAAGTACTATAAACCCCACAACTAAACATAATGATTATTTATTCCCACAAAATATTTTCATATGTGTTTGAACATAACTAGTAACATACTTCATATGGAAAACATTTATACATACCAATTATCTCCCACCCAATGTACTAATAAATAGTGCTGTGATATTTATTAGTACACCTAATGTACTAATAAATAGTGCTGTGGTATCCTCCTAAATAGTGTTGTGATATTTAATACAGGTAATATAATGTCTCTACTCCAATTTTAATACTATGAACTCGAGCATTTAAGTTTATTGAGAATGCAAATGTGCATGTATATATACACAGATATTCAAAATATATAGGAATAACAAGTGAAGGAGAGATGTCCCTGTTCTAAATTGAGTTAACAGTCCATTCTGTTGCATTTCTCTGAGAGAAAAGTGTTTCTGGCAGAGGGACAAGTGAGATAAAAAAGCTGAGCGAACTGAAACATTTGAGAAACAATCAAGGGGCTGATGTAGGTGGGGCAGAGAACGAGGGAAAGTGGAGTTGGTGGTGAAGTCAGAAAAGTAATGCCTTCTTTTGTCACAGTGAAAGGAAATTGGCATTTTTTTTTTTTTTTTTTTTTTTTTTTTGGATTGACTTGGAACATCATCACAGTTTTGAGGTGGAGAATGACAGGGTCAGATTTACACTTCATCAGTTTCAACCTGGTTGTTTTATCGGGTTCAGTATTCCAAGTCAAAGGTAGTAAGAGCTTCAGCCAGAGTATTAAAGGTAGAAAGGTAAGAAGTGGTCATTTTCTGGATATGTTAATGGAAGGCAGAAAAGTCAGCATTTTCTGCACATTAAAAGGCAGTATCTTTTACCTTTCTCTTATCTCCATATCATCAGATTGTAAAAGATGATGAAACTAACTTCCAAGACAGTTCCAAACCAAAATTCAGGGTTCCAGATATTTTTTATACTTTTCCCTGTCATTGAGGTTCTATGTGATGAGTCTTATGTGTCAGTTGTTAGTTCTACCCTTCCCCCCAAACACATAGCCAGCATAACAATGAAAAAAGCTGTTCAACATCATAAAACTGTGAAGACATTAACTCACACCTAACATCCATGGCAGCCTAATGACACAGAAAAGATCTGGCAGGGATCCTCAGAGGATTGCTAATTGATATGAACACAAGCTTCTGATTAGGAACATTATGTTATCTAGTTTTATACACAATTATCTGCATTTCTGGTTTGTTAAAGCCTTTGAAAATATAAATTATGGTGAAAACCTATTGATTCTCAGAGGTTATATATAAAACTTCGACTTTAAAAATGGGAGGCTATTTCTCTATATCTAAGCCTGGCCACCCCTCTACTCCTTGAACTGTGGTAAGTAATTGGATCTTCCAGGGATACGTAATAAAAGCATCTGTGTTTGAAGCATCCCAGGGAGGTTGTGTTGAGTTACATTAGATAAACAAGGCATAAGCAGGCTTTCTGTGACATTTTTCTGTGGCTTCTCATAACAATCAGTGCAGTGCACAACTAAGATGGAAAACAGTGTTCTGGAACTTGGTTGGATTCAAAAAGGACAAAGCTCTTCAGATTTCAAAACAATTATATGTGCATGCTCTACGCCTCCCACTTTTTTAGATGAAGAGAGATAGAGACTGAATAATATAAGCAGGATCACAGAGGACATGAATGGACGGCACTACATGGAAAATATTGGGATAGTTATTTCAGCTCTATACATTTTCAGGGCTTTTTTCTTCTATAAAATAGAGAACTTAATGGTATCTACCCAAGAGCTGAGCTGTGAGGATGAAATGAGTAAAAATGTGTAACACACTTAATACAGTCCCTGGGCATACCGTCGCTGAGTAACCATTAATATTCTGATTAAGAACTTCATTGTACTGAACTGAGAATAAGAAACCCTCTTTGTTATACTGATTTCAGTTTGATTCTGCACATAGTTTCCTTCTGCTGGAGAAAAGTATTGTTTTAAAGTCAGAAAATAAGGCAATACATGGCAAAGTGCTTGGTGGATGATGTGTGCCCTGGAGGTGCTGAGGTTTGTTGTATTATAAATAATACTGTTCACGTTATCCCTCCTGAGTTTCTGTAGCATGGTAAAGGTAATAATGTGTAACTGATGGAATTTCAAATAAAGCATTATTAAAATATTTGTTCAGTGACCTTTCTGCTCTTTACCTTTCGTCTTCTTGTGGCCGTTAACATTCTGGTACAATCTCCATCCATCTTATACATTTCTTTCAGTTCTACTCATGATGTCCCTTAATTGGTTTAAGACATCTATTTATTTTCTTTTTGGGACTGAGAAAAGATATGCGATGGTACTTGCTAAGAAGTTTATATTCTAAGTTAGGAGGTCCAGGTCTGAAGAAAGACCTTAAAAAGGGAATAAAACATCAGTCAGCTCATGGTGCATGAATTATAATAAGTACTTTGGAGGACCTTTTGTGTTCCACAGCCTCGCAGGGTACCAGATGGTAAAATCCTTCCTTGGTACTAAAGGATGCTTTTGCCTGTGTGGGGTGCTAAATCTGTCAGTGGTATTTTATTCCTGACAATCGAGAATGCTGAGATAGTCTATAAACCTATTTACATATTTACGATATTCTCAGGATATAATTCACAGATTGGAAAATTTTAGATGAAAACAGCAGAGGAGGGCAGAAACAAGAAAGCATAATTTTTCAGGAAAAAATGCTTAAAAGAACAAGAAAAAATATCTTCTCATGATCCATGGATTAAGGATGACTCAGAACATCCTCATGAGAACAGTCTGTTTCTACAAGGCATAAAATTCAAGGTGGCTCAGAGAACTGAAATCTTGCTTTGTCAGGATCTATGTCAGGGAACAATGGTTGGGGTAAGTAGGTACCTGTTAAGTTTAGGGACAAGAATATTCCAGAGTCTAGGTTTATGATGTAAAGAATCAGATTCATTAAGAGCCATCTAGGCAAAGAATACTTTCTTTAGAATACCATTAGAATTATAAAATTAAGAATAACAGTTCTAGAAGTTTCAGTTTCCTAGATGACAGATTTACAAAAATAATGAAATATACCATAATTCCAAGTTGATGTCATCTGTGAATTTATCCTTTTCTGAACAAAGACGTAAACAGCACATAACGTTTAGTACCTCAGGACCAGAGGAGGGCAATGGAAAGGTAAATGAAACAGACTTAAAGGAAGGCAGGAGACTCATGAAGTTATATGTTTAAAAAATATCTAACTGGATGAACATTCACAAAACCCAAAATTCAGTAGAGAATTTGTATGTGTTATAAAAAGAGGAAAGCTGTTCTAGATCCAACAATACGGCAGCTGAAGTTAAAATTGCAACCCTTCCCCTACAAACACTTGAAAATTCTGCATAAAACAAAGCAACAATCATAAATGAATAATGAATACTCAACCAAGTTTAAAAGGAAGAAATCAAATCACCAGGTGGCTGGAATGAAGACGAATCACAAATCCATAATTAAGGATACAAGTTGATATTATGGCTTATATGAATGCCTATATTTACCTCTTACAAGAGTTCAAGATTTTTATTTGAATTGCCCAATTGTGAAAATTTGAAACAATGAAAAAATGACTCAGCTCCTTTCTGTGTTGATCAACAAACAATTGTAGTCAGAGAACTGTAGCTGACAGTTACCAGTCAGTAACTGGTCACTGATACAGGACCATCTGCCTTCATCACTGGGTGGATGAATTACTACTAGATACAGAGTTGGCTAATACTTCAGTAACATGTGATCTGATGGTGGGTTTCATAAAAACCAAACTTTTGGGTAATGATGAATGTAAAAAAGATTTTGAGATACCTAAAAAAGCTGCAATGCATTATAAAAATATCTGTAATATCTAATGGTTATGTCACAGCTCCTTCTAATACTATTGTAATCTATTGCCTATACTCATGATCAGAGAGAATAGTACATTTTAGTTACAGCTTGAACAAAATGAAAATGTGATTTTTCCATCAAACTCCAGGCCCTTAAAATCTATCCAGGGGCCTTAATGGTTAAGAGCCTCTGCTTTATGTGTATTACCTCATCTAATCTTTGCATGATCCCTGTAAAGTAAATATTATTATTTAACTGATGCTGAAACGGAAGGACGGTTTGGATCTTTCTATTGATTTGAATCATACAATGGGTAAATTGTGGAGGGGGGATTCTAACAGAGGCAAACTGACTTGCATATTTGCTTTTTAATTCTTTCTTTTGGGACTAAATTCTTGGACATTGTTATGTATTTATGCATTAGGTAGTTCTATATATGTCTAACCAATTGTTCTTTCTATTGATTCATGGACCACATCCATAATGCTTGCATTGCAATTTCATAATACTTTTAGTATTTGGTAGGCTAATTTCTTTCTCAAAATTCTACATGTATTTTTCAATATTCAAATTAAATATCTGAATTCAAGACACATTTTTAGAATTCAGGCTTATTGAGGTATAATCGTGCATACACTAAAATTCATTCCTTTCTGAAATATAGTTGATGGGTTTTACCAATGCATGATGCCATCCACAATGGGACATTTCCATCACCCCCAAAAGTTCCCTCATTCTCCATAGTCAATCCCTTCTCCTCTAACTTAAAATAAAAGAAAAAAGGTTAGGAGTAAACATTAAGCTACAGAAGGCAGCAAGGGTTTTGTTATGTTTACCAGACCTAAACAAATAAATAAATAAAGGATAGACCATAAAGTGAAAGGTTGACAATATTTATTACATTTTAGCTTATATACTAATTAAAAAGCCTTCTTTCAAATAACTGAAAAAAATAAGGTTGGTTAAATAAAAACAATCTTATGTAACAATAAAAACAGACCACTCCAACTATAGCAGATTGAATATTGATAAGATTACATGTAAGGCTTGGAAGGGATTATGTTGGGGAAGGTTTAGGAATAGAATCACACAGGAAGAAAAATAAAGTAGCGACAGTGAGACCCACAGTAGGTGGAGGCTGTCATACATACAATACCTGATAAATTGCAGACTTGGGGAGCTCCAAGTTCCATCTTCTAATATAGCCAGGGAGAGTAAAAAGAAAGTCTGTCACTCTGAACTTAATTCTGGCTACCAAGCATATATCCGTGTAAGTGAAAATAACAAATTTGTAAGAAATCAAGCACATTGTTTAGTGTTAAACAACAGGGATGTCTAAAATAGCCAGCTGTAGTTCTTGAATAATAGGTATATACTTTAATAAAAATCCAGCAAAAGGAGATTTGGTCCCATAGCCTGAGATTTAAAAGAATCATTGAAAGTGGTTAAAAAACACAAAGTCAAGATTCTGTAAATTATTTTTCAATGCCTTCTACCAGAAATATTAAAATCAACTTTCATAAAAGGATACAATAAAATACATATTATGGCACTACAACATATACTATTCATTATATTTACCACTCTTGGTGGAAGAGTGTTTGGCTTTATGGAGAAACTCTTGCGGCAAATAACAGAACTTTAATTATAAAACTTTGGATATTAAGTAGCGGAAAACTGAGGTAATTTACAAATGGATTACATTTCCTTTGCATCAGTGATAACATATCACACATCTTTTTTATGCTAAATATTTGACAAGGTGTTTTGCCTTTACAATTGCTCTTTTTGTGTCATTCCTCCTCAATCCGCTGCAGTCTCACTTGTGCCTCCACTAAAATTGTGCCTTCCACTTGTGCCTTCCTAATCCAGACATTACTAACTCATAAATACAACAGATATTTTCAATATTAATTTTTGTTAGTTGATTTACCTGCTGTTTTTAATATTGTAGGACCACTTCCTATTGCTTGAAACTTTCTACTCCCCTCATTTTATAACACTAAACTTCTGTAATTCTATTCTAAATAATGTTGGTCTTCTCTCTTTTATCTCATAAGTGCTGGTACACTCAATCCTTTCCTCTCTACCACATGAATTTTCTTATACCAAATTTTTCTTTGAATTATCTCTACCATTTTTGTGATTTTTAACTACTAGTTATGCTCTTAGGATTTCCAAAGTAACAGCCATTAACCATGATTAACCTTGATCTCTCCTAAGAATACCAACCATTTATATATACTTAACTTTCAGAATTCCCCACTTTGATATCTCAGGGGTCTTTTGAAGTCCAGATGCCTAAAATGGAACTCATATTCCTTCCAAATCTGGTTTGTGTCCTAAATCCCATGTGTCAATTCATACTTTTACCAAGAATCCAGACACCTAGCCAGAAACCCTGGGTCTTACTACTATTTTTAGTAGTCCTCAGCCTTACTCATAATCTGTATGTTCTGCTGGATAAGTTTACCTAGGAATTATTGACTGAATGTGGATAATCACATTTATTTCTGGACCCACTCTGCCCACTTAGCCTTTCAACCTCTTTGGCCTAACATATTAAAATATACTATTTATCTTATATTCCAGGTCCCTCAAACCCATCCTTCCACACTATCAAAGATTGATTTATATGAAGCATATAGCTGATGCCACCCATCTCCCTAAAATCTTCCAAATTCTGTTTATCTAAAAATCTAAATGTTTACATACATATACAATGATTTATGTGGCCTTGCCCCATATGCTTCTCTAGTTTTGTTTCTTCCTGTGTGCCTTGCACTTAAGCAACAATTACTTAAAAAGCACTGAACAAATTATGCTAATAATTTACATGAGCTTATTACATATCAGGGCTCATGATTACATCATTTGGTCAAACTCCTCCTTCACGCCATCCTTTCCTCTGATAATAAACACCTCATCTTTTAAGACTCAACTTACATGTCATCTACTCCAGAAATTTTTCTAACATTTCTCCCTTATTAGTTTAATGGGAACTCATCTATTTTTCACAACATCCTAACACAACAGATAGACATTTTGATTATTACAATACAATATTGCTTTAAATTCCTCTCTCTTTTTACTCATTTCTTCACAACAATTAAGATTTCATAACAAGTTTCATTCTTCTTTGTATGAACATACCCTGATAATTATCTGATATGTAATAGGTCTCAATAAGTGATTCTTGAAATGAAATGGGAAAAAAAGCGGCTGACATGAGTTGTATTAAGAGGGTAGAGATATGCATTCACTGGAAATATTAAAAGATATTTACATATCCCAATGCTTGTTCTTTTTTTAAAAAAAAATTTAACATTCATTCTTGGGGGGGGGGAAGGGAGGGACAGAGAGAGAGAGGGAGACACAGAATCTGAAGCAGGCTCCAGGCTCTGAGCTGTCAGCACAGAGCCCAACTTGGGGATCGAACCCATGAGTGGTTAGATCATGACCTGAGTGGAGGTCGGACCCTTAATTGACTGAGCCACCCAGGCGCGCCCTCCCCAATGCCTGTTCTATCTCTTTAACATCCTCTTCATGACTATTATTGAAGGGATTCATACATCAGACAGAGGTTCCAGCTAAAGGAGAGGACCCTAAGTGTGCTCTGCAATGACATGGTGACAGCAGCCACCCTGATGCAGGGCTCAAACTCACAAACTGTAGGATCATGATCTGAGCTGAAGTCGGCTGCTCAACTGACCTAGCCACCCAGGTGCCCCATGTTTCCAACTACATTGTTATTCCTTTAGCGCCTAATTTCCAGCTTCTAGGATTTAGGCACTAAGAGAATTCCAATTAGTAAATAATAATCTTGTGTGAAAATACAGAAAACAGTGTATTATTAATTTGGGTCTGGCATTCTATTTCTTGGAATCAGATATTAGGTCTCCAAAACCACTGCTTATTTAATGTTCCTCATCCAACTTTTACTATCATTAAAGATAGTGTGCTATTTACAGAAAAGGGGGGACTGAATTCAATATAGAATTAATTGATTTACATTATTCAATAGATATTGATATCAATAGATATTCAATAGATAAGGGGTTATAACTGATTTTTTCAAATGTATAAATATATTTGAAAATAAAATTATGAGACATATAGTTTGATTGTTGATTCTATATTATCTAAGATTTCAAAACTCAGCTATCTTCATGTTTGACCTTTTAGCTGGATTTTTGTACTGGACAGTGGCATGTATTTTCTCTATAGAGCTCCTCTTATCTGATTAGACTTTTTAAACACTTACCAAAGAAACTTTTGATTAATGACAGTTAGAACTTATTGGACTTGAAGGACAAATACTTGCTTCACCAGCTAAGAGAATGAGCTAATCAAAATGAAGAAGTACAGGGCAAGGGAGAACAGGGAGAGAAACAAATGCAGTGAATCTATATGGATTCGCTTGAAGTGATGAGCTGAACTGTTAACTTTTCATTTACTGCATCACAAACTTGACTCAACCTTTGTCTGTACTAAGAATAATGGAGCAGTTCTTATTTTTTTTTAAAAAGCATAACGCTTCTCAAATTAAGCCTCTTTTATTTTTATAGCTACTGGCTAGCATTATTACAGGTTCTTCACAGTAAATATTTCACAGTATCTTTCACAGACTGGAAAAACTTTTCCACCTGCACAGTTACAAATCCTACTATAACAAAGCAAACTGGCTTTCTCTTCAGAGACTATACTTCATACTCCAGCACGAAATTGAGACTGAACATTTTATTTGCTGAGAAGGTGCCACAATTTTCTTTTATATGGAGTGATCTCATTCTTTGCCTTTCCAGTGACCTCAAAGGAGTAGGTGCCTCAAATATTTCAATGCTAGATTGTTTGTGAACTACAGATGAATCAGTCTTGAAAAGGAGGCAGAAATCCTTTTTAGTGGAAGGGTGCCAGGTAACAATTCAGAGTTTGCTGTGTTGATATTTGCTATGTGTTTCATCAAATTGCAATATTGATAGACATTCAGGCAACTAGCAATATAACATACGTGTTCTCCCTTTAAAATTAATCTCTACAAACTAAAAGAGGAAAGAGGTAGAAAAACAGAGATGAAGTCTATTGTTGCCTGAAGATTTTTGTACATGTACAATGGTATTTATGGAGAGGGGGAAAAAACTGTGTGCTTCCTACATTATATGGAAAAAAATTGCCAATCAAAAAATTATACCTACACGGTCTTTGATAATTTGTGTAAGGATGTGATATATTAGGACAGAAAAAAAAAGGAATTCTACCATACTTGAAAATCTAAAGACTCCATGACCTTCCTTTCCTTTTGCTTCTTTTGGTTCTCCAGAAAATATCCATTTGCAACTTTCTTTAAAATATTCTGCTCTAGGAATACCTGAGTGGCTCAGTCAGTTAAGCATCTGACTCTTGACTTGGGCTCAGGCCATGGTTTCATGGTTTGTGGGATCAATAGCTGTGTAGGGCTCTATGCTACAGATTCTCTCTTTCCCTCTCTCTCTCTCTCTCTGCCTCTATCCCACTCATACTCTCTCTCTCAAAATAAATAAATAAACATTCAAAAAATATATTCTGCTCTAGATGTGCTAGTCTATCTAGCAAAGCACCATATGAACCATGTAAAATGACAATTAAAAAGTGACAGAAACAACACAGAAACTATGAAGTAATTTGGCCATTTTTATCTTTGTCTTTTTAAAAACATTTTTAAGTTTATTTCTTTATTTTGAGAGAGAGAAAACACGAGTAGGGAAGGGGTAGAGAGAGAGGGAGAGAGAGAGAATCTCAAGCAGGCTCCACACTGTCAGCACAGAGCCGGATGCCAGGCTCAACCCATGATCTATGAGATCATGACCTGAGCCAAAGTTGGAAACTTAACTGATTGAGACACTGAGGTGCCCCTTATCATCCTTTTTTAAATTTTAAGTTTTTGTTTTGATTCTAGTTAACATACTGTGTTACATTAGTTTCAGGTGTACAATATAGTAATTCAAGACTTTACTACATTACCCTGGGCTCTTCATGACACATACACTCCTTAAGCCCCATCACCTATTTAACCCATCCTCATCATCCACAGCTCCTCTGATAACCATAAATTTGTTCTCTATAATTAAGAGTTTCTTACTTTCTCTCCCCTAATTTTTTCCTTTGCTTGTTTGTTCATTATATTTCACATATGGATGAAATCATGTGGTATTTGTCTTTCTCTGACTGACTTATTTCACTTAGACATTAAACTCTCTAGTTTCATCCATATCATTGCAAATGGCAAGATTTCATTATTTTTTGTGGTTGAGTAATATGCCGTGATTATACATATATTATATATCTATATACACATACCACTTCTTCTTTATCCATTCATCTATCTATGGAAACTTGGGCTGCCTCTATATCTTGACTATGATAAATAATGCTAAAATAAGCATAGAGGTGCATGTCTCCTTTTGATTAGTGCTCTTGTATTCTTTGGATAAATACCCAGTAGTGCTACTACGGAATCATAGGGTAGACCATTTTTTATTTTCTTTTTTAAATGTTTATTTTATTTATTTGAGAGAGAGATAGGGGTAGAGAGAGAGCACACAAGCAAGGGAGGGGTAGAGAGAGAGGAGACACAGAATCCGAAGCAGGTTCCAGGCTCTGAGTTGTCAAAACAGAGCTGATGAGGGCCTTGAACTCACAAACTGTAAGATCATGACCTGAGCCAAAGTAGGATGTTCAACTGACTGAGCAACCCAGGTGTCCCACCTTTTTTAATTTTCTGATGGACCTCCACACTGTGTTCCAAGGTAGATGCACCAATTTGGATTCTTACCGATAGTGCATGAGTACTCCATTTTCCTCACATCCTACCCAATACCTGTTGTTTCTTGTGATGTTGATTTTACCCATTCTAACTGGTATGAGGTAATATCTCATTGTAGTGTTGATTTGCATTTTCCTGATGATGAGTGATGTTGAGCATCTTTTCATGTGTTTGTTGGCCATCCTTATGTTTTCTTTGGAGAAACGTCTATTCATGTCTTCTGCCCATTTTTTTGAGGTGTTGAGTTTTATAAGTCTTTATATATTTTGGATACAAACCTATTATCAGATATGCCATTTGAAAATATCTTCTCCCATTCCATAGGTTGTCTTTTAGCTTTGTTGATTGTTTCCCTCACTGTGCAGAAGCATTTTATTTTGATGTAGTCTCAATAGTTTACTTTTGCTTTTGTTTCCCTTGCCTAAGAAGACATATCTAGAAAGAAGTTGCTGCCTGTGTTCTCTTCTAGGATTTTAATGGTTTCAGGTCTCACATTTGGGCCTTTAATGTGTTTGAATTTATTTTTGTGTATAGTGTAAGAAAGTGGTCTAGTTTCTTTTTTTTTTTTTTGCATGTAGCTGTCTAGTTTCCCCAACACCATTTGTTGAAGAGATTGTCCTTTTCTGATTGGATATTCTTTCTTGCTTTATTGAAAATTAATTGACCAAATAATTGTACATTTATTTCAGAATTTTCTAATCTGTTTCATTGATCTGTGGGTTTATAGTTGTGCCAGTACTATACTGTTTTGATTACTGCAGCTTTGCAATATAACTTGAAATCTGGAATCTTGATGCTTCTGGCTTTGCTTTTCTTTTTCAAGACTGCTTTGGCTATTCAGGGTCTTCTGCAGTTCCATACAAATTTTAGGATTGTTTGTTCTAGCTCTATGAAAAATGCTGGTGTAATTTGATAGAGATTACATTAACTATTTCTGAGAGAGAGAGAGAGAGAGCAGGGAAGGGTCAGAGAGAGAAGGCACAGAATCCGAAGCAGGCTCCAGGCTCTGAGTTGTCAGCAAAGGGCCCGACACGGGGCTCGAACCCACAAACTGTGAGATCATGACCTGAGCTGAAATCGGACACTTAACCAACTGAGCCACCCAGGTGCCCCCTCATCAGTGTTTTAAATTTTGCAGAGTACAGGTCCTTTATCACTGTGGTTAGGTTTCTTCCTAAGTATGTCATTACTTTTGGTGCAACTGTAAATGGGATTATTTTCTTAATTTCTCTTTCTGCCGCTTCATTATTGGTGTATAGAAATGCAACAGATTCCCATACCTGATTTTGTATCCTGTGACTTTACTAAATTTGTTTATCAGTTCTAGAAGGTTTCTGACAAAGTTTTTCAGATTTTCTATGTATATAAATGTCATCTGCAAATAGTGAAAGTTATCCTTCTTCCATACCAATTTGGATACCTTTAATTTGTCTTTGTTGTCTGATTCCTGTGGCTAGGACTTCCAGTACTTTGTTGAATAAAAGTGGTGAGAGTAGACATCCTTGTCTTTTTCTTGACCTTAGGGGAAAAGCTCTTAGCTTTTCACCATAAAGGATGATGATGCTATCTGGGGATTTTCATACATGGCCTTTATTATGTTGAGGTATGTGCTCCCTAAATCTACTTTGTTGAGTTTTTTTCATCATGAAAGGATAGTGTGCTTTGTCAGATGTTTTTTCCTGCATCTATGGAAAAGATCATATGGTTCTTACCCTTTCTCCTATTGATGTGATGCATCACATTGATTGATTTGCAAATAATGAACCACACATGCAATCCAGAAATAAATCCCACTTGATTGTGGTGAATAATTTTTTGAATGTATTGTTGGATTTGGTATACAAATATTTTGTTGAGGATATCTGCATCTATGTCATCATGGATATTGGCCTGTAGTTCTCTTTTTCAGTGGGGCCTTTACCTGGTGTTGGTATCATCCTCATTTGAGGTCATACTGGCCTCATAGAATGAATTTGGAAGTTTTCCTTCCTTTTCTATTTTTTGAAATAGTTTGGAAAGAATTAAGCATTAACTCTTATTTAAATGTTTGGTAGAGGGGTACCTGGATGGCTCAGTCATTAAGTGTCTGACTTCGGCTCAGATCATGATCACACAGTTCATGGTTTGAGCCCTGCCTTGGGCTCTGTGCTGACAGCTAGCTCAGAGCCTGGAGCCTGCTTCAAATTCTGTGTCTCCCTCTCTCTCTGCCCCTCTCCTGCTCATGCCGTCTCTCTCTCTTATAAATAAATTTTAAAAAACATTAACAATTTTTAAATGTTTGGTAGAACTCACCTGTGAAGTTATCTGGCCCAAGAATTTTGTTTGTTGGGAGTTTTTTGATTACCAATTCAATTTTATTGCTGGTAATTAGTCTGTTCAAATCTTCTATTTCTTCCTATTTCAGTTCTGATAGTTTATATGTTTTTTCAAGTTTATATGTTTCTAGGAATTTATCCATTTCTTCTAGCTTGTCCAGTTTGTTGGCATATAGTTTTTCATAATATTCTCTTATAATTGTTTGTATTTCTTTGGTGGTAGCTGTTATTTCTCCTCTCTCATTTGTGATTTTATTTACTGGAGTCCTTTCTCTTTTTTTCTTGATAAGTCTAGCTAGAGCTTTACCAATTTTATTGACTTTTTTCACAGAAGCAGCTCCTTATTCATTGATCTGTACTATTGTTTGTTTGTTTTTAGTTACTCTATCATTTATTTCTGCTCTTATCTTTATTATTCCTTTCCTTCTGCTGATTTTAGGTTTTACTTATTCTTCTTTTTCTATCTCCTTTAGGTGTATGTTTAGGTTGTTTACTTGAGATTTTTCTTCCTTCTTTAGGTAGGACTATATTGTTACAAACTTCCCTCTTAGAACTGCTTTAGATACATCCCAGAGGTTTTGGACTGTTGTGTTCTCATTTTCATTTGTTTCCATGTAGTTTTTTATTTCTTCCCTTATTTCCTGGTTGATCCATTCATTGTTCAGTAGCATGTTATTTAACCTCCATGTATCTGTAGTCTTTCCAGATAGTGTGTATGCGTGTGTGTGGGGGGGGTCTTTTCTAGCTTCATAGCATGGTCAGAAAATACACATGGTATGATTCCAGTCTTCCTGAATTTGGTAAGGTTTATTCTGCTGACTAATCTGTGATCTATTCTAGAGAATGTTCTAAGCGTGCTTGAAAATAATGTGTATTCTGCTGTTTTAGGATGGCATGTTTTGAATACATCTGTTAAGTCCATCTGTTCCAGTGCATCATTCAAAGACATTGTTTTCTTGTTTTCTGTTTAGATGGTCTGTTCATTGATGTAAGTGGGGTGTTAAGGTCCCATACTATTATTGTATTATTATGGATTAGTTTCTTTTTACTTGTTATTATTTTATGTATTTAGTGCTTCTATATTGGGTCCATAAAATTTTACGTTAAAAAAATTGTTAAAAACTTCTTGTTGTATTGTCCCCTTAATGATTATGATTATCATCTCTCATTACAGTCTTTGTTTTAAAATTTATTTTGTTCAATACAAATATTGCTATTCTGGCTCTCTTTTGACATCTACTTGTATGATAGATGTATTTTCTATCTTGCAGGTGACCTTAGGTCTAAAATGAGTCTCTTCCAGGCTGCAGTTAGATGGGTCTTGTTTTTATATCCATTCTATCACCCTATGATTGCTATGATGTACTTATTGCTATTTTACTACTTGTGATTATTTCTGAAGATTTCCTCTGATCCTTTCTTGTCTTTCTTTCATGTTTTGCTGATTTTACTTAGTGATATAAGTGGATTTTTTTCTCTTTTCTCTTTCCATATTTATTAGTGGTTTTCGATACATGGTAACCATGACCTTTGTATATGACCTCTTCTGCATAAAGTTGATGGCCATTTAACTTTGAACCCATTCTATTCTCCTATCTTCCCCACATTTTAGGTATGTTATTATATGTTATATTCTTTGTGATTTATATCCTTTTTATGTCCTTTGTGAGTTCTCTGACTGATTTTTTTTACAGAAATATTCATTTTTACTACTTTTACATTTCCTACCTCTATACTGTTACTTTTGGTCCCTCCTTTTCACTCAAAGAGTTCCCTTTGATATTTCTTTCAGGGCTGGTTTCATGATCATGAACTCCCTTAGTTTTTGTGTGTCTGGGAAACTCTACTTCTCCTTCTATTCCGTATGCTAGCCTTGTTGGATAGAATATTCTTGGTTGAAGATTTTTCCCAATTCATCACTTTCAATATATCATGCCACTCCCTTCTGGCTTGTAAAGTTTTTGTCCAAAATTATTTCACTAGCTTTATGGGTTTTCCCTTGTAAGTTACTGACTTCTTTTGTCTTGCTGCTTTTAGTTTTTTTCTTTATCACTATATTTTGCCAATTTAATTACAATATGTCTTGGTGTGGGTCTGCTTTTGTTGATTTTGATGGGATTTCTCTGTGCCTCCTGGATCTAGATATCTGTTTCCTTCCACAGATTAGGGAAATTTTCAGGTATTATTTCTTCAAATAAATTTTCTGCACTCTTATTTGTCTTTTCTTTGGGACTTTTAGAATATGAATATTATTACCTTTGATGCAGTCACTGAGTCCCCCTAGTCTATTCTCATTTTGCATAATTCTTTGTTCTCTCTTTTGTTCAGCTTGATTATTTTCCATTAGTCTGTCTTCTAGGTCATTAATTTATTTCTCTGTTTCTTCCATCCTGCTATTCATTCCATCAAGTATGTTTTGCATTTCATTTCCTGAGCCCTTTATCTCTGCTATGTTATTCCTAGTCTCTTTCTTAAGGGTCTCACTCATGTCTTCCAATATTCTCAAACCCAGTGAGTACCTTATGATCATTGCTTTAAATTCTCTACCAAGTATTTTACTTATATTTGTTTCACTTAGGGCTTTGGCCATGGCCTTGTCCGGTTCTTTGATTTGGTATAAATTTCTCTATTTCATCATTTTGTGTGCCTCTTTGTATTATTTCTGTGAATTAAGAAAGTCAGCTGTGGGGGTGCTCAGGTGGCTCAGTTTGTGAAGCAACCAACTTCAGCTCCAGTCATGATCTCACATTTCATGAGTTTGAGCCCCACATCGAGAGCTGTGGTGACAGCTCAGAATGTGGAGCCTGCATTGGTTTCTGTGTCTTCCTCTCTCTCTGCCCCTGCCCCTCTCTCTCAAAAGTAAATTTTAAAAAAATTTAAGAAAAGAAAGTCATCTGTGTCCTCTGTTCTTGAAAGTAGTGACTTTATGAAGAAGAGATCCTGAAGTTCCCTGAAGTGCAGTGTTCCCTGTTCACCAGAACCAGACACTTCAGGAGAGTATCCTACGCATACTGCTTATGCCCTTCTATTATGTCTGAATCACTTTTCCTTTCAGTGAAGGCATGTGCACTGATTCTCTGCCATTGTTGGCTGTGCTTGATCTCTGTGGTGTTAGTGGGAACCAGACAGGCCAGCTCTGAGGGGGCGTGTGTGCAGGGAAATTTGAGAGCTGTGTGGTGGTGGTAACAAAAGTTGCACTTGGCCACTAGTCCTATGCTGGATTCCCCAAAGTGCTGCAGCAGCTAGGCGCTGTGTACTGGGAAACCAGGGGTATAAGGCTAGGTCTAGTGTGCCTTGATGGCTTGGCAAGGCTGGACTGGGAGGCATCATGGTGGCTGGAACATGACTGGTATCATTCAATGGCTGACTACAGCCTGGCAGTTGGGCATGGCATGGGATAGCAGCCGGGGGCACATAGCTGTGGAGGAAGTGGATGGGTGTGGCACATAGCAGCAGCTGTGTACCTTGTGGCTGAGAAGGTCACAGCCTCAGCTTTAACAAAATCTGCCCTTTGCCCAGGGCTGAGGCCAGAGGCTTTGTGTTGCCAAGTCCTCAGGAGAATCTGTGAGTGTGGCGCACTGCTAGAAGGTTACGTAGCAGGTGTCTGTGCAGCCCTGCGTCCTACAGGTGGCTCTGTGTTTATGCTGGGGAAGGGGGTTGGGGGGGGGATGGCACTTGTCAGCTCTCATGTTTTTGGGTAAGTCCCCCCAAATGCTCTAAAATCAGGATGAACATATCTGTGTCCCTTTTGTTTCTGGGATTGTATAAACTGCCATTTTTTATGTTGCCTGCCCCTGCAGGGTGCTATCTCCTTAAGGGCAGCAATCCCAGCTATCACTCACCCTCCCAGGTCCCCCAGTGCTGAGTCAGCTGATTTTTAAAGTTCCAGACTTCAAGTCTCACTTGTTTTACAAATTCGCAGAATTCAGTCCCTCTGTTTTTCAAAGCCAAAAGCTATGGGGATTAGTCTTCCCCCATATGAGACCCTCGGTTCAAGGGCCCATTTCTCTGCCTTCTCCACGTGCAGAGCTCCTTCCTTTTTTACAGGCAGCCTCCCTCTGCTTTTGTGACCTTTCTAACCTTTTTCTTAAATTCTTTTAATGCTTTATTTATTTCTGAAAGAGAGAGAGAGAGGAAAGAGAGAGTAGGGGAGGGTCAGAGAGAGAGGGAGATACAAAATCTGAAACAGACTCCAGGCTCTGAGCTAGCTGTCAGCACAGAGCTCTACGCGGGGCTTGAAACCACGAACCATGAGATCATGACCTGTGCCAAAGTCCGACGCTTAACCGACTAAGCCACCCAGGCGCCCTCTTTCTTACCTATTAGATACAGCTTCTTTATATGTAGTTGTACAGCTTGGGATCAAGATTGGTCAGTCTTTGGATCAGTCTCCAGTTTATTGATTTGGATGTGAATGATACCTATTTGTAAACATGGGACAGGGTAAGCTCAGGGTCCTCCTGCTCTATCATCTTTCCAACCTTCTAAAAGACCATCTTTTTCATTGTCTCAAATACCCTTTTCTTTTAATAATCTTCCTGAAAGAAAACACTTGTTGTTTCATTTAAAGGCCTCCAGGGGGCGATAAAGAGAAACATCATATCCGTCTGCCAGTTAGTTACTCAAGGGCTCCAAGGGAATAATAGAAACAATGTTCCCAAAGCTGTTCTTGGACATCAGATGCCTGTTTGATTTGGCAGATTCAATGGCTAGTACTTTTCCTTCAGCCAATTTTCTGGAAGCCCCTCCTTTTCTTACTCCCTCCTCTCTTCTCATACACATAAACTCTCTATGGGATCACAGTCCTTTTAAACATTTTTGGAATGTTCATTTTGTTCTGTTATTAACAGAGTTTTTAATTCTAATGTTCAAAGATTTCGTACTTTTCCTTTTTTAAACAAATATTTCATGTTTCTGTAGACTACTCTGTAGTGTACCTCAGAAGATAAATTCTGATACCTAAGTGCAGTCTCTAAAAATCACTTTGACATGCTATTATTAGATTTATTAATGTGACTTCACTTTCTTCTCATTAGTAAGAATTCCAAGTTTCCTATCTGTTTAAATTGTGCAATGTGTTTTTAACACATTTGTTTCTGTACTCAATTAATCTAATGTACAATCTTGAAATCTAGAAGTTTAACAAAAGTTATATCAGAAACTCAAGGAAATTCATCTGTGAAGCTAATTCTAAAGTTTCCTTGAAAAGACACAAGAAATAGAGTAACAAGACATTTTTGGAAAGAAGAATGGAATAAGAAAAATGCCACTATCTGATTTTAGGACTCAAAATAATGCTATAGTAATCAAGACTTTGGAAAAAGTGTAGATACAAAGATCAATGGAAGAAAAAGAGAATTAAGAAGTAGAACTAACAAATCTGGTCAGTGATTTCTGACAAAGGTGCAAAAGCAATTGAGTGGAGACTGGAGAATTTTATTAATAAATGGTGTATGAACAACTGAATAACCATATGCAAAAAAGTGAACCTCAATCTGAAGCTCTTCCCTTTAGAAAAAGTAATTCAAATTGGATTATAAATATGAAATGAATTGAATATAAATGTAAGATGGATTGAATCTAAATATAAAATGAATACTTTAAAACTTTCAGAAGACAAGAGAGAAGAAAGTCATCATGATCTATGGGTTGGTAAAAGCTCTTACTTTGGATTACAAACATAATCCATAAATGAAAAATGATTGATGAGTTAGAATTCATCAAGATTAAAACCTTTTGTTTCATGTAAGACACTACCAATAAAATTCAAAGACAAGCTACCAACCAGGAGAATATATTTGCAGAGCACAAATCTGACCAAAAATGTATCAACAAGATATAATACCCAGAATATTTTAGGAACTCCTTACAATCTTATGAAACAAATAAAACTCTCTATGGCATAATAAAACAAATAACCTAATTCAAAAATGAGCAGAGACTTGAATAGACACATCACTGAAGAGGATGAACTTACAGAAAAGAAACACATGAAAAGATATTCAACATCAAACATTTACTCAAAATTTTGTGAAAATGTAAATTAAATCTACATATCAGTAAGAATAGCTAAAATAAAAAATACTGACAGTATCCAATGTTGATGAAGATGGGAAAAATGAGGAGGATTGAAATTCTCATAAACTGCTTCTGGGAATGCAAAATGGTGTGGGTTCTCTGAGAAACAGTTTACTAGTTTCTCATAAAGTTCTACATACATCATAAGAACCAGTAATCTTATACTTATGTATTTACTCTGGATAAATGAAATTATGCTCACACAAAAAGTTCATTCTGCTGTATGTTAACTTAATAATAAAAATTTTAAATTAATCTGTACATAGATACAAATAAATGTTTACTTTTTTTTTTCCTTTATCAATACAAAGAGGAGGGAAAGAGAAAGAGGTTATTTCAATAAAGTTCTTCAAATAAGTATTTTGAGGATAACAACCTTTATCATTTTTTCTTGTAGTTAAGATGAAGATTAAGTGCGGTAGTATAGTTAAATTTCAGCAAAAAAAAATATTTTCAGCACTTTTAGAGAATAAGAACTGGAGTTAATGCAGGAATGGTAGAAAGTCCACTTTGCACATCTAAAATATATGATTAATTTCCATTAGCCTCAGCATATTCAGTTGGACTATGACAATATTCATTATCTCGCATGGTCAGTAAGAAATAATAGGGTTGAGGTAAAGAACAAATCAGGCAACAACAGTGGTTCTTAACAAAAACAATTTAGTGTTTTCCTTCTGTGAATTTTGTTTATACTTTTTTGGAAATGTATAGTTTGGTAAAACTTCGACTTTTTAAAATAAGATCCACTCCTCGGTACTGAGGGAAAAAGATGTGGACACAATTATACTTAGGTAAAGAGGTCATATATAAAAATTTCATGAAATAGTTATTTTATTTGATGGCTATGTTATAACTAAAAATCTACAGCATACCTGGATGATGTCTCAAATCCTGCTATTATAAAACCACCAGTGAAACACGGCCAGCACTCAAGCTAAACAAACCTAGTCTTCATATGCCCTTGTTCATTTTGTCAAATTTACAGCAACATACTAACATTGGCAATCAAAATAGTGCAAATTCATTTATCTTCCTGTTTATACTGCTATACTGTATTCTAGTTTATGTGGAATGGATAAGATGTCCTCATTAACAAAAAAAAATGATACATTGAACAATAAACTACTCAATAAAGCAGTGTTTATATCAATAGATATTCATGGATGACTTCTGAAATCTTTCTGGTTTTACACGTTACCAGTTTTCAAAGACATAGGTATTATAAAATGGATTAAAAATATATTAAACTTATTTTATCTCTGCCAATTTCTTAGTATCATTCATGAAGTCATTGATCAGCATAGCCTTATGTTCTGTTTCTTTTTTTCCCTAGCTTGACTGACGTTCAAATACTCTTTTGCCATGAAAATACCAAGGGCTGCCTTGACCTTTATATGGCCTTTAGGACTTAGTATAGAGTGTAATTCTTTAACTCACTTATTGTTTTTTTATTTTGTTTTTATTTCATGTTATTGGTAATACCAGTAATTTTAATGTGTAAGAATTATTACTGTGCACTCAGTTCTTTATTACATAAAAATACAAAACTTTTCTGTGTACCTTGTTTATACTTACTGGATTCTGAAAGACAAAGGAGTTCGGCTTTTGTTTATTGATTTGTAGTTCCCTGTAACAAGAGCATTACAAGACAAAACTAATTAACTTATAACATCAAAGAATCAGCTTTATATTAATAAGTGTGGGATACAGATAATTTTTAACATTATTTGTAATCTGTATGACCATACCTTCCCCAAAAGTCTGAAAACTAAAACCGCAGGTTCTATAGGTCACATTACTATAACCATTAACTATTTAAAAGTCAGTATATTCTTTCCCTGTAATATACAGGGAGATGTAATAATAATATTTCTTGTTCCTGCTGTAAAGGAGAGAATGGCACCAACCTTATGAGGGTTAATATGAAAGTTACTGCCTACAGGTATTCTCTCTTAAATGTCACCCAGCACAGGATTGCCCCTTTAATTCATCAGACTCCAGACTCAGGGTCATAAAGTAAGCACAATAAAGTGCCTTTCGTGCCCTCCAATTGTCAACTGCCTCCCTCACAACCATCCATCCCCATAGGTGATAGATTTCTTGTCTTTTTCCTGTTTCTTTTGGCTCTTGACTCTATAAATAATTTCCTGCTAACAGCTTTGTCTCACACTTTGGAAATGATGGTTCCTATGTCTTCTGTGGCCTTGACTTCTGGCTTCCCTCCTTGACCACAAGAATGATATATACACCCTTAATTACGCTGCCTCTAGCTTCTCTGAGTAGTCCTCTCAGATGCTGTAGCTTGGAACAGGAAGTCTATAGTCTCTTAACAAAACTGTGTCATCTGCTTTATTATTGGGCTTACTCTGAATATATTGTAGTACTTTTAGAATGCATAAAATGTTTTCATTTCTATTACACTTATTCATAATGACCAGTTTAGATACTCAGAGTAGGTATAGTTATTCCCTACATAAAAGTAAAGAAAATGGGGGCTTAGGAAAGTAAAGCACTTTCACTAAGGATTTAGCTGTACTTTGCTATAGGGTTCAGATCCTACCTAAGCCTGCTGATTCCTGATTCAACTCTCTTTTCACAAATGCACGTTGCATCTAATTTATCTCCTGGGAGAATGAAACCATAAACAGTAACTGTTGATAACTGTTGCTTCTTAAAGTTTCTAGGTTGTTTTTTTTTTTAACTTCTAAGTTCTAAAATTTCTATTGGTGATCATATGAACTTACTTTCGCTTTTTTGAATATACATATTTAATAGCCATAAACATGCCCTTTAATGCCCTGCTCTATATCAAAGAGATATACGACTAGGCCTACAAAAAAAAATCAGGTAGTATTTTCTAACAGGAAAATTTAATACACTCAGCCTGTTATTTTTCTTCCATTCTTATTAATTTTGCATGAAACCTGCCAATAAATTAACTATTAGTATCTACTGGTTATAAGATATGCTGATGCATATGTCTTCTTAGTTTTATGGCAAATAAAAGAATAGTCTAGTGCAGAAAAAGTCAAGGAAAGAAGAAAATAAAATGGGAAGCAATGTTAAGATCGATGCCTAGTTTTCAAGAGAATGTATATATAAATCCCTTTATCCGTAAATATACTTGACAAATATTTTGGTATTATTCATTTATTTAATTTATCTGAATCTGCGCTTATTAATCATCTATGAAGATATAAGATACAGTATATCATCTATTAATGCTCCAAGGCTTCTGATCTTTAGTTAAGAAACATAAATTTAACTACATAATTGCCAAAGTGGCTTTGCTATTTGACTATTGGTCTTGCTGTTAATAAAAAGAACATACACATAGTAAGTAATACATAAATGCTTGCTATAGTAATAATTGTTAATATTATGGAATGAGATCAATAACATTGAGAGAAGAATAATTTAGCTTTCATTATGCATAGTGGTTATAACAATGTGTACATGATGCTCATTGAACAGCCCAAAGTTTTCTAACTTCTCTATGTAATTTCAACAATTAGAATCCTATTAAATGTATTCTTGAATGTTATTTCTTTCCTGAATATTACCTTTGTTTTTAGTTCCTGTCCTCTCATTAATTTTTATTTTAATTTCTTTTCTAAGTAAGAGAGAAATATTTACATCATAAAATGTGAGTCAGTGCTTTGGTTTCTTCACTGAATGAATGCAACGAATATTATTCCCTTTCTTAATTTTTTTTAGTTTTTCTTTGCTTGTTTAAAAGAATATGTAATAAATTTCATGAATGATTTCAAATATTTATCTTTTATTTTTTTTTTAATTTTTAGATTTTATTTGAATCCAAGTTAGGTAACATATAGCGTAATAATGATTTCAGGAGTAGAGTTTAATGATTCATCACTTACATACAACAGTGCTCATCACAACAAGTGCCCATCACCCATTTAGCCCACCCTCCCCATACCTCTCTAGCAACCCTCCTTTTGTTCTCTGGATTNTAAGAGAGAGGAAAGCCATAAGAGATTCTCAAATTTTTTGTAACCTTAACCTTTATACTCAAAATTTATATTCAATGCTATAAAAAACTTATTTGTGTTCTAAAGTGAACTCTCTCTCGTCTTTGTAGTTCTTATATACAAACATAAAGAATTATACTTGAAGCATTGTTCATTGTCTTTGTCTTTCTTTTATAGAGATATCATGGGATCTTTGGATACTAATCTTAGAATACTGCCAAAATAACAGACAACTCCCTATTCTTGGACAGGCCTAGTTTTGATTTTTTCTATTAAGCTTTAGGTTTTGAAACACCACAAGACACAGATCAAACTCATTTTTAAAGAAATCATCTCCTTTATTCTCTACACTAAAGTAAATACCAATCTATATTCAGATAGTATCCATATACTTTCCAGTTCTCAGCTAGTGAGATTTATTTCTGCTTTCAAATGTCTTAGATCAGCATCTCTTCTTTCTTATGGGTACCTCTTTTCTCCCATTCCTTAAGTTACCATTTCATCTTTTTTAATTGACCTAAGTATTTTGCAAAATAGTTCATATTATTTTCCTTTCTTAGAAAATTATTATTTTTTAAGAATAGATATTCAGAGTGGCACCTGGGTGGCTCAGTCAGTTGAGAGTCTGGCTTCGGCTTAGGTCATGACCTCATGGTTCATGGGTTCGAGCCCCATGTCGGGCTATGTGCTGGCAGCTAGCTTAGAGCCTGGAGCCTGTCTTCGGGTTCTGTGTCTCCCTCTCTCTCTGACCCTCCCCTGCTCACACTCTCTCTCTCTCTCTCTCAAAAAAAAAAAAAGAATAGATATTCAGAGCCTTGTCAAAAATGTCACATCAAGGGTATAAGTAAATCACAAGAATGTTGGCTCATGTTTCCAATGACCTCAGATGCAAGTAAATGTCTCAAACCAGGAGTAAGAACCCAGGACTGCTGCAGAAGAGACTGTCAGGTCTCCCATTTGGAACCACTCTTTGCAGTGATATTGATAAGCAGAGAAGTCAAAACAACGTCAATCTGCTCTGTACAGTTTTTTCACAATTAAATTGATAGTGATAGATCTTTGAAAAGTTCATGTGTAGAACACCAGATGTTCCCAAACAAGTGAGCTTAGATTTGCCTACTTACACTAAACCCAAACTCAACATTTCTTAGTCTCCCTTTTTAATTTCATAAGTAGATAAATAAACAAGTAAATCCTGGTTGGGTGATCCCACAATGACCCCTGTTCTTATGTCTAAGCCAAGGATATACAATCAACTCCTTCAACTCCTTACAATATTTCATTTTAATGTGGGGAATAGACTGATATCCTAAATGGTACTGTCTTGAATATGTTCATTCCTTTCTTGGTGACAATTGCAAAGCTAGTTGCTTTTCTTCCAAGTATGTGCAAATTTTATGATGTTACTCTTGCCCAAATAATGCAAAAAACTATACCCTTTTCTTTTATTCATTTTTTAATGTTTATTTATTAATTTTGAGAGAGAGAGACAGATAGAGAATGAGTAGGGAAGGGACCAAGAGTGGGAGACTGAGAATCCCAAGCAGGCTCCGTGCAATCAGCACAGAGCCCAATATGTGGCTTGAAATCATAAACCAAGAGATCATGACCCGGGCTGAAATCAAGAGTTGGATGCTTAACCAACTGAGCCAGACACGTGCCCTCTTTCTTTCATCTTATAGATGGTTTTATATTTTTTTAATTTTTTAATGTTTATTTATTTTTAAGAGACAGAGTGCTAGCAGGGAAGGGGCAGACAGAGAGGGAGACAAAGAATCTCAAGCAGCCCCTACGCTCTAATCCTGATGTAGGGTCCAAACTCACGTACCACAAGATCGTGACCTGAGCCAAATTCGGACATTTAACCAAATGAGCCACCCAGGTGCTCCTAGATGGCTTTAAATCGAACTGTTTTTCCTTATTGATCTTGAACTTTTAGTTCAAAATCTTTTTACATTTTATATTTTTGTTTATCTTTTCCTAATACAGTACCTAAATATTTTAGTCATTTATCACTTATCATTTTACTTTTCAGTTAATATTAATAACACATGGATATTTATTAAGTACATACTGCCTTTTGGACACTTCCACTTGTTATTTCAACTGTGATCAAATTTTTTCTGTTTATTTATTTTGAGAGAGAGAGACAGAGAGACAAAGAAAGAGACAGAGAGAGAGTGCACAAGCGGGAGAGTGGCAGAGAGAAAGAGACATAGAATCCCAAGCAAGCTCTGCACCATCAGAACAGAGCCTAATGAGGAGTTCGAACTCACCAACTATGAGATCAATGAGCCAAGATCAAGAGTCAGATGCTTAACTAACTGAGCCACCCAGGTGTCCCCAACTGTGATCAATTTTTTTTTTTTTACATGACATGGTTGTTTCATTAAAAATATTATCTAGGGGAGCCTGAGTGGCTCAGTCGGTTAAGCGTCCCACTTCGACTCAGGTCATGATCTCGCAGTTCGTGGGTTGGAGCCCTACATCGGGTTATGTGCTGGCAGCTCAGAGCCTGGAGCCTGTTTCAGATTCTGTGTCTCCCTCTCTCTCTGCCCCTCCCCTGCTCATGCTTTGTCTCTCTCTGTCTCAAAAATAATAAACTATAATTTTTTTTAAAAAAAAATTTATTTAAAAAAATTTTATAATTTTTTAAAAAATTATATATAGTGCTCGCTTCGGCAGCACATATACTAAAATTAAAAAATTATATATACACACACATATATACATACATACTAACATATATACATACGATCCTTTATGCCAAGTGGTATTCTAAGGCCTTGGTTTGTAGTTGTGAATAAGACAGGAGAGGTCTCTGCTCTTATTGAGCTTACATTCTAACACAGGTATACAGATTTAAAAAATAATAATTTAGGGGCACCTGGGTGGCTCAGTCGGTTAAGCATCCGACTCTTGGTTTCAGCTCAGGTCATGATCTCATAGTTTGTGAGTTCAATCTCTGCATGGGGCTCTGTGCTGTCAGCACAGAGCCTGCTTGGGATTCATTCTCATTCTCTCTCTCTCTCTTTGTCTCTCTCTCCCTCCCTCCCTCCACCTCCTCCAGTCATGCTGTCTCTATCTTCTTTCAAAATAAGTAAACTTAAAAAATAATGTAAAGAATAAATAAATGAGAAAACATTAGACTACAAATAAGTGCAAGGCAGAGAATTAAATTAAGATGCTGTGATAAAGAATGACAGGTAGACACGTTACACTCAATGATCAGGAAGTCTTTTTGAGAAGATAACAGTGAGGCTGAGATTTGAATTTCTATTAGACAATTTGTACTAATGCCATAAGTTATCTCCTTTTCATGTCAGTTTCTTGCATCGTTCCTCATCTAGACTTTTGTTATTGTGGTTGTCATTATTAGTATTCTATTTACTTTTTAAATTTACATGAAATAAATTTCACTCTTTTCAATGTACAGTTCTATGAATTTTGATAAATGCTGACCATATAAACATGACTGCCGTTAAGATACAAAATAATTTCAATATCCTAAAAATTTCCTCTTGCTGTCCTTTATAGTCAACCCCTCCCACTACCCTAGCTCATGGCAAAGTTTTCCAGAATGCTATATAGATACAATCATACCGTATATACTTTCTCTCTGGCTTCTACCACTTAGCATATACATTTGGGATTCACCTGTGTTGATGTTTTTATCATTAGCTTGTTCCTTTGTTATTGCTGAGGAATAATTACATTGTATAGATATATCACAACTTATCTATATACCAGTTGAGGTACACTCAGATTTTCCCTATTTTTGACAGTAATAAAAAAGACCATTATAAACATTTGCATACGGGTTTTTGTGTGTGATTAGAAGTTTCATTTCTCTCAGGTAAATATCTAGGAGTAAAATTACTAAGTCATATGATAAGCTTATGTTTAACTTTTTAAGAACCTTCCCAACTATTTTTCTAGAATGGCTGTTATCATTTTTATTCCCAGGAGCATTGTTTAAGAGTTCCAGTTACTCTGTATCCTTGCAAGCACTTGGTATTGTTTTAGCTATCCCCATAGGTGTGTAATGGTATCTTTTGGTTTCTATTTGTATTTCCCCAATGACGGTAGATTTTGAGCATCTTATTAATGTGCTTATTTGTCATCCATGGAGTGTCACCCATGTAGTCCAAGTGCCTACCTGAGAGGATACATAAGTATATGTATCAGTATATTTATAAATGCTATTTTAATGGGTTAATACCCCCCCAAAATAATTTAAACTTAAAGTGCTACAATTATTCTTCTTCAGGATTTGTTTTCTGCAAAAATAGTTTTTTGTCATTCATTCAAATATAATAATAGACTGCAGGTACAAAGAGAATGTTGATTCGTTTTCTCCAAGAAATTTGAAATTTTAGAGCTATTAGAGAATTGAGTGATCTAATCAATTGCATTTATTTTTAAAGACAAGCTCTCAAGCACCTGAAAATGTAAGTGATTTATTGAACTTTGAAAAATGAAATACTTACTGACAAATCCAAGAGGAGAACCAGATCCCTTTCCTCCTTTCCCACCAATCCTCAATATTTCTACCCCAAAATGTAGTGGATTAAATGAGAGTGAGGGTACAGCATGATAAAAAGGCTTTAGCTCAGAGCAATTTTAAAAGGGCATTGTGGAACCAGGGGGTTCCAGTCTGGGAGAGAAGACAAAGGAAGAATCACTATAATTAGGAAAATGTGTGTAAGAAGGCAAAGAGAGACAGAATTAATTTTTCTACCATTTACTGAAAAACTGTCTATGTTCTCTGAAATGTATTCTTTTGTTTGTATATTCACACCCATTCTAGTTTTAACTCATTAAAGTCATGATACATGCTCATGTAAGAAAAATATTACACAGAGCAGAAAAATTGAACATGCAAGGAAATATATTCCTCTCTCATCCATCCTCTTTACAGAAGAAAACTGGCAAAGTTTATATTTTAATAATTTTATTTATCTCTATTATCAATTTAAATTATATAACTTTATTTNCTTAATCCTTGTGGAGCCCAACGCGGGGCTTGAACTCAAGATCCTGAGCTCAAGAGCTAAGCTGAGATTAAGAGTTCAACACTTAACTGAGCACCCAGGCACTCAAATATAACTCTATTTCTTAACTTACCATAATCAGGCAGTTAAATAAGGATCTTGTGCTATAATGAATGACATAATACAGTTACAATACTTTCTGCCTTTCATCCATCTCTTTATGGATTGATAGATATATTTATATCATAAAATGCAGTGGTTCTGACAAGGGTAATTTTGCAACCAAGGGAATATTTGGCAAGTCTGGAGACATTTTGGGTTGCAACAATTGGGGATTCCTACTGGCATCTAATGGGTAGAGACTTGGGATGCTGTTAAACACTCTAAATAGGACAGGCCTTTATGACAAAGAATGATCCCATATGAAAAAATCAATAGTGCTGCTATTGAGAAATCTTGTTTTAGAATTTGCCTCTATAACTGTAGATAATGTCCTTAAAATAATCTTGACAGCAATCTTTGATAGAAATGACTCCTTGCGGGGTGCCTGGGTGGCTTAGTCGGTTAAGCGTCCGACTTTCGCTTAGGTCATGATACCGCGGTTCGTGGGTTCGAGCCCCGCGTCGGGCTCTGTGCTGCCTGCCAGCTCAGAGCCTGGAGCCTGTTTCAGTCTGTGACTCCCTCTCTCTCTGACCCTCCCCTGCTCATGCTGTCTCTCTCTCTCTCTCCTAGAAATAAATTTAAAAAAAATTTAAAAAAAAATGACTCCTTGCTATGGAAAATGAGGTAATTAGAAGTATATCATTTCTCCACTTACCTAAATCAAATTTGTTTTTGTCTTATTAATTTTAACCTGTTATTATTTATAAAATTTTCATTCTTAATTGTTATTATAATCATAATTGTATCATGTATGCTTTATTTGTCAAATAATTCTAAGAACTCTGAACCATTAAATATAATTTAAAATACCATTTGTATCAGTATTCACAATAACATTGATTCAGACAAAGACCACTAATAGATGTTAAAACTACTGGGCTAAAGTTATGGGAAACGAGATTTAGACAACCTCAGATTTAGACATTCCTCCACATATTACTTATTCATTTAGGGAAAAATTCACCTTTATAATGGATAACATTGTGTTTAGCACCTTAACAATAAAACTTAACATATGGTAGAACAAACTCATATTACATGCCTCCTTATATAATGTAATGTGAAATAGAGCACATTGTTTAATCATGAGAAAAAAAATCAAACAAATTCAGATATTGGAAAATTCAACATGACAACTAGCCTAGACTCAATAAAAAGGTCAGTAGTGTAAAAGACCAAATTGAGAAACATAAAAAGGTAGAGGTTTTGATCTAGGACAAAGAATACCAAAAAGACATGATTTTCACATGTAGTGGGTGATCTCTGATTGGTTCTAGTTCAGAGCAGACAAAGACATTTTGGACATCATTTGAGAGTAGGTATAGAATGAATAAGAAATAAGGTTAGTGTACCAAGGCTATATATTTCTTGGCTAAGGAATAGGCCAAATTTCTTAACTTTCATGGTTATGTAAACAGAATGTCTACCATACATCATCAAGTTATTTTTATATGGTTCAGTGGGTTGAGGAAGGAAGGGTTTGTGAAATGTTTATGAAGGAAGAGCAAATGAGAGCAACCAGGACAAAATATTAACAGTTGGTGAACTGAGATAAAGAGAGCATATGGTTTATTTATTCTATCATTCTGTCCATGGTAAGTATGTAACTTGCCAAAATAAAAATTGTAAGAATTGTGTTTACCCTCTGATCAAACAAAGCCTGAGAAATAAATCTCATTTTTTTTAAGAAAGTGGACTTTATGTATTGATATTATGGTAAACACTTAAAAATTAGCTCTCCCAGGGGCAATAAAAGCCCTTATTTGAAGCATTTGTTGTTGCATTCTGGGGTGTTAATATTCTTACCATAGTCAATTCCTAGCACTGAACACAGAATGTGGAAGAAGTGCCCAGTGCTACACCATTATAGTTTTCGCACCATGCAGATAGATGTAAACTCAAAAAGCATAAATAATAGAAAACTATAGCAAAATAATTAGGAAATAATGAATTTTGACTATTCATTGCCTCTCTTTTTAATATAACTTACTTAAGTATAGTTTATATTATAGAATTGATAATGTCTGCATCTAAAAATCTCTTATAAAATTCTTAAAAAAATGTTTTTTCAACATTCCTAAGAAATCAATAGCTGTTTCACATAAGGCCTTAAAGGCCAACTCTAGCACATCAATGGTCCTATGCTTTGGAAAGATTCCCAGAGGGGAAAATGGAGCCTAGGAGTACAAAGTTTAGGTTATACTACCCTGCATCTTGATTCGCTATCAGGAGAACAAAAGAGCCATGCAAGAAAGATGGTCTCTTTACCTGCCCAGGAGTAAAATTCTGTATGAAGTATTAAATGATTTATGTGTCAAGCACAATTCTAGATGTTGGAGTTACAACAGTGACAAATGAAACCCTTTCCCTCATGGACTCTATTTTGGTCGCCTTATGATTCACTCCTGTTATTTGTTGATTTAGAACTTGGAGCTTCTCCTTGGCTCCTTGGACAAAACCATGCTTATTCTTGGGATATAGCTTATATATTCTGATTTCTTTAAAGGAAACTGTATTTGGTCTCCTTTTTCCTGGGAATTTTCAAATTCTCCTTCCTTTTTTGCCACTCCCTTCCTTATTTCTCATTACTAACTTCCTTTTGTAATTATGTTTTCATCATTCAAAAGAGGCTTTGGGAGTGGCAAATGGATTTTCAGTCCATTATCGTAAACCAGAATATATTTTCTGATACTTTCCAAAGAGATTGTCTAAATGGATTATCTAAATAGAGTGATTTAGAAAAATTCATCTCTTTCAGAAAGTACAGACTGAAAAATCTCTTTAGTGGCCTTATAAATCAACACATCTATTTTTTAAATCATTAAGGATAAAATAAATTGTAATATCAGGGTGAAAGGAAAATTGGGACCTGATTGAGTATAATTATTCCATAACTTCTAATTGTCCAAAATACTCATGTATTTTGTTACATATTTAGTTCTGAGGTATTAAAATTTCTAATTATGTACTGAAAATTCCTAAATGAATAGCAACTGTTGTCCCTGATATGAAGCTAGTCAGGAATTATATCTGCCTGTAAACTTTTTATGAAATTAATACCTTTTTATATTCATGTTTTTATCATTACATGTATATTTATAACTTTTAAGCATTTTTAAACTAAGTAAATTTTATTTCCTGGGAAATAGAAATGCTACATGCTAACATTTAACTTTAGCTTAGAAACTATTTACTTAATACTATTTAAAATTTTTTTAATGTTTTATTTATTTCTGAGAGAGAGGGAGAGACAGCTGTGAGCAGGGGAGGGTCAGAGAGAGAGAGATACAGAATCCGAAGCAGGCTGCAGGCTCTGAACTAGCTGTCAGCACAGAGCCTGATGCAAGGCTCGAACCCACGAATACTAATTAAAATTTTAAGTATTTATTGATTTCATTATTCGTCTCAGAATTATGGTGCATTGAATCTGCCTTTACAATAAAAAGGCAGAATAGCACTTAATTTCTTTTATATGTAAATTTAAAAATCTTGATTAGACTTAAATTAGGGTGGAAATTCAACTGTGATCCATCAAAGCATAAATTTTATTTGGTTTAAAGCTCACATACTGACAATTAAGCACTAAGAATGTTCAGTCTTTTACATCTCATTCTAAATAGTATAGTATAGTAAACAAAGTAACTTTTATAACCCACTGATCAAGAAAAGCTAGATAAATGACATCTTTGTATAATATTATTTTACATTTTCTTTCTACTTTCTAATCTCTCTACTGCTCCTGTTTATTTTAAATTACTGTTTAGAATCCAGCAAAGATTTCAGCCTTATTTCTTACATGTTTCACCCACAATGATGAAGTTATCAGAGCAAGATGCCAAAATGTAAATTAATACCACATTAAAAAGATCTGTGTTTGTATTTAGATTATAAGTAGTATAAACAGCTTCAAAGGGTTTTTCTAGGTTCTTTTGAAAAAGTTGCTTAAGCAAATAAAATTAAAAAAACAAATAAGAATATTCTATATAACTACTTTGTATAGCACATATCTTTAAAGTAGTTTGACTCTATATGGTCAACATAGATACACCCCAAAACCAGTTCATTTCTCTAGTTGCTTCATTATTTTATTTTTTGTACAATTAGTTCTTGTCATCTTGTTCTTTCTGAGTAAAGCTGCTATATAGAGACACCTGCTGGGAAATAAATGAACAGAAGAAAATTCAAACCTCAGCTTTGGAAACAAAAAAAATCTTCCCTTTTATGTAACTTAAGTATGCTCTTTTCAAAAAATGTATTTCACTTCAAAGCACACTTGCTTCTAAAATATATTCAAAGTCCACCTACATCTGAAGTTTTGCTATGCATCTAAAAATCTAAACCTTAGCATGAAGTTTCCAGAGCCCACATATATCTGCTGTATATATTAGGTATAGGATACAGGAAAATCGGAATAAATGTGTTTCAATCAAGTCATTTATAAGATGTTCACATGTATTGTTTTAAAAATTCTAAAGGGGATTATTTTTCTTTCTTTTTTTTAAATATTTTTTTTATTTATTTCTAGGAGAGAGAGAGAAAGAGAGAGAGAAAGACAGTGTGAGCAGGGGAGGGTCAGAGAGAGAGGGAGATACAGACTCTGAAATTGGCTCCAGGCTCCGAGCTGGCAGTCAGCACAGAGCCCGATGCGGGGCTCGAACCCACGAACCGCGAGATCATGACCTAAGCGAAAGTCGGACGCTTAACCGACTAAGCCACCCAGGTGCCCCTAAAGGGGATTATTTTTCAGAGTGACTATAACTCCTCTAATTTGTNATTGGGGTACATGTGCTCCTATGCATCAGCATTTCTGTATCCCTTGGGTAAATTCCTTGTATTACTTTTATATCTTAATTTTTATTTAAAACATTTGCTAAATCAAGACAAGATTTATCCTTTAAGGGATATAAATACTCTGAATTAATAAAAATGGTCTCCTGACAATCTGTTTACATAATTGTAACCCAGCAGATTAAAAACATCAGAAACTATATGCAAAAAGTACAGACTTTAAGGGGTGCCTGGGTGACTCAGTTGGTTAAGCGTCCAACTCGATTTCAGCTCAGGTCATGATCTCATGGTTCATGAGATCTAGTCCCTACTTGGGCTCCTCGCTGGTAGCACAGAGCCTGCTTGAGGTTCTCTCTCTCTCTGTCTCTCTGTCTCTCTGTCTCTGTCTCTCTCTCTCTCTCTGCCCCTCTCCAGCTCACATGTATGCATACTCTCGCTCTCAAAAATAAATAAACTTTTAAAAAAGGTACAGTGTTTAATAGCAAAGAATCAAATAGGTATTTCAACTGTGTTCCAATCTCAAAGACAAACTTAACTTCTTCAGAGCTACACTGATACACCTGCCATGTATTATAAGACGATAAGACTTAAAGATGATATAAGCTTAATCTGATTTCTTGAGTGGTTTTAACAATTTCATTGAGGTGCTCTGCTGAATTTCAAATCATAGGCAAGATTATATCCAGGTCTTGGAGTGCAGCCACTACAGCAGCTCTTAAGTGATATTCACCATAATTCAGCTGAACATGGACTAGTCATGTGTGGAGAATGGATGACAGCAAGACTTCTAAGCACCTGCTCTATGCTCCCAACCAGATAGGGAGAATATATTATATAGTGACAAACTGGTATCTGCCCTCCAACCATGTGGCAAAGATGCTGACAACAGCTAAGAAACCAACCAAAGATGTCATGATTCAAGATGAGGTGAGCATTTTATAATTTCAGAGTAAAAGAGAGCATGCTTTGAGAATTAACAGTTAAACTTGCTATTAAATGACCTTAAAACCCCACATTGGCCTACTCAGATCAAATACTCAAATCCATTTCAGAATATCCAATAGCATATTGAAAAACAGAATAGCATACAGTGTAATAACATAAACTCTGGAATCAGACAAAGTCAAATTCAGTCTCCAGCACTAAGTAGGTGATGCAATATTTACATAATATTTTCCTTCTTAGTATGAAGAATATATTAATGGTATTATTAGGATGATTCACATTAAATGATATAATGCATATAAAGTGTTTCCTAGAATATTTGGCATATGGTGAGCATTCCATTAACATTACCATTTTAATATTGATCATCAGCTACAGGGGAAATTTCATTAAATCCTTGCACACATCATTTCTACTACTTTTACAGGATTATAATGGCATTATTATATTTATATTCTTTGGAGAATGTTGCAGTCAGAATCATAAATGTTGGTTTTGAAAACAATAACAAATCAATTAGAAAATCAAATTGAAGGATGTATCTCAAAAGATACAGGTTTTAGGAAGATTGAATTTTAAAGACTGTAGATTCTATGTGTTGTTTTTAATCATCTTAGATGAAATTCAAAACATGTGAACCCAAACATATAAACATACTAGCAAAAAGAAAAACCTGTATTAAAATAAATTATTTACTTAGTTGTAACTTCTGCAATGCCATCAATATTTGGATGGCTTCTCTCACACCCTTCTGCTGGCTTACCTATCGGGTATTTAGAATAATATTACATAAGTCATCATGGAAATCCAAGACAATATATTGAAGAAATTTTATTTGGAGATTCTAACATTAGTTGGAGACACATCCCAAGTGTGAATCACAAAATTCTTGTCGGATCTGAGACTGAAAAATTAAGCTATTAATCTAAGATGGTTGAGTCAAAGAAAGAGATAGCTGAATAATTGCAACTGGAGGCACTATATAACACCAACACTGTTCATGGTCTATCCTTTAGTAAGGAAACAAACCCAGCTTTGCATGGCTTTTTTGTTTTGTTTTGCATGTGATTGGAATACACACTACTGAGCATAGTGATAAAAAGAGCTTGACAAACTTGTACTTTTTTACTTTGCATAATATTGACTTTCTTGTTTTGCTTCATGTTCTTCCCAGGAAGAAATACAAAACATATAAAATATATATTATCCATCCACCAAGAAACTAACTTAAACTCTTCATTATATAATTTCAATGAGCATGTTTGATATGCTTTTATTTAAGCAATGGTATTATCAATAGGCATAATCTTAAGGTAGATGGATAATAAACAGATATGTAAATAAAGATATAGATGAAATAAAAATGAATTGGTACAGTTAGTCATTAGGTTTTCTTTGATTATGTGCAAAAATTAAAAAATGAGAAAAATAATTGTAATGAAAATCTACAAGAAACGTAAACCAGAATTGAAGATTAAGAAAAGTTAACAGGAGTNATGTGGAAACTAATTTGACAATAAACTATTTGTAAAAAAAAGAAAAAAGAAAAAAAAGAAAAAAAAAAGAAAAGTTAACAGGAAGATATCAGCTTGGGATAAACTTTGTAAAAATATTACATTTGGCTAACAATTTTTCTTTAGAAGTAGAGAGCAAATTATAAAATAATAATGTAGTGTTCTGCTTATATTACTTTAACTAAGCAACTTTTCCTGCATGCACCATACAACCTGGACCCAGATACAAGCAAGACTGAACTCATTATTGTCCCCTGAAGACAGCATGAATGTAAATCAGCGAAAATATAAGGCTCAGGATAACTTTTGGGCTGGTAATAAAATTCATGGTGCTTAAATTGCTCACTTCTAATGCATATTTTACAAGTCTCAGAGGAAATCTCTGAAACTCATAGATTTTCCCCCTTTCCTCATTACTGCATTTGATGTACTTTCAAACTGTAAGATGAATTTGATACTTTGTATAACACTGAAAGTAACTATCTGAGAGAAACTGAAGGTGCTACAAAACATTTTCTATTTATGATAGTCCATTTTGGATTGCTAAATGGGAAAACTGAAGATATGTATCCAGTTATACAGGTTTAACATCAGAAAGGGTTCAGTCTTCTAAAGTAGGGTGCTGATTTTTTTCTATATCTATTTTTTTCTTAATCTAATGAATTAAGAATGATTCTTTACTGTTATCAGTAAAGAATATTTTTTAAAATATTTAAATATTTTTATGGTGATTACATGTTCATTCCGATTTATTTACACTCTGATCCTTGTTCTTAAACATTTTATGAGTGTTAGTGAGTGATGGTCTATGACCACTGAAAAAGCACTAAGTTTACTGGCCTATATAGGGTGATGAGTATGTGACCTTTATTCCATTGTCATAATTCCTAATATAGCTTATCAAACTAACCAGAAGAACCAGAGAAACATTCCATGAGGATACAGAAAGGAAAGGTACCAAATTTTTGGATTCTGCTCGAGAATCTTGTCTTCCTTAAGAAGAATATTAACAAATTCATCTTATAATGACTATGATTATATCCCATTAATTTCTACACTTAAAGATAAACTTCTGTATATCTGAGTGATAACAGAATCTATATCAGGTAGACTTGAAATGGTTTTATAGAAAAAAGATATGCACCTATCAAACGTATAGAGAAGTTAATTAGATAAGAAAACAGTTGATTTTTTTGGAGGGGGAAGATCTGATTATTTATTTTCCCTTTTTTCTTTTAAGATATTTTTGCTGTATATAGAAAACTACATTAATAATTATTTTCTGTCAGAACATCAAAGAAATCATTTCACTGTCTTCTAGCTTTCATTATTTTTGAGAGATGAGCTGCTGCTCCTTTAAAGCTGATTTGTAATTCTCTCACTCCACCCCATTTGTTTTGTACCTATAGTTTCACAACAATATATCTAGGTAGGAATTTCTTTTTATTTTCCCTGCCTGAGATCCTCTAGGCACTAAATCTATTCTTTAGTGACTTTCATCAGTTCTATGCCAATTTCAGGTAATAAGTAATCAAATATTATTTATTGCCACATTTTCATGATCTTCTCTTTCTATATAACTGATTAAAGCCTTTACTCTATCTTCTATGTTTCTTATCTTTTCTCATATTTCTTTCTGACTTTTGCTTTTATGTACTTTTTAATTTCTTCTGATTTGTCTTCCAATTCACTAATTCTCTCTTTGTCTGTGTCCAATCTGCCCTTAAAAGGTATACATTGGGTCTTAAATTTCCATTGTTGTTTTCAGGTCATACAAGTTTTATTTTTCTAGAAATATTTTCAGATCTGATATTTTGACCTCTTTAAATATAGTAATTACTGTATTACTAAAAATACCGTAATTCTGACTATTTCAGAATTTGAAGATTTAGGAGTCTGATTAGTCTGCTGATTTTTTTTCCTGATTTCTCATTGTTTCTTGCTGACATGTATGTTTTTTTCCTATGATTTTATCATTTCCCCCCAAAATTTATTCATGTAAATTTCTTAAGATTGAAGATGAACTATATTCCTCTAGAGATGATTCATGTAGTTTCTGCTACACACCTGGGAGTACCATGAGTCTGGGACTATTTTAAACCAAATTTGTGGTTTAAGAGTTTTGAGTATATTCAGCTAATCCTAATTTTTACTGCATATTTTGGAAGTTACTAGGCTTGTGGTTACAATTTCCGTGATGTATTATTTTACTTCTCTGTAGTGGAGACAGGTTTATTTTGTTTCATCCTTGCCCTGACAGTATAGTCTTCTAGTGCTTCTGCTTCATAGATAGAGTGTAGCCTAATAGACTTGTTTTGGTCCTAATATTTGATCTCTTTCATTATTGCTTTGAAAGACAATCAAATGCTAACCTCAGTTTCATTAGACTCAGCAAAATTCCATTGGCCCACTTACCTATCTTACTTTCAGCTTTCTTTTAGATTATTGTCTTATAATTTCTGACATTCTGTCAGTATCTCAGAGATTTAAAAAAAAATGTCTTAAATTATTTTACCCAACATTTTTACCTGTTTTGATAGGAGGATTGGTCTAAATAGCCTAGCCTGTTAAGTGTGAGCGTACAGCCCTTCTTTTCTTTCTGTTCTACTACTGTTTAGGGTCAAAACATTTCAATTAAGCAAGCTCCCTTTGCCAACAAGTTAAAATCACACCAAGTCAAGTTTCATGAGAGATTCAGAAGTAGAATAGTACAAACTACAATGTAAGGAGTAGTGATAACTTTTATATAGGAACATGAGAATATAAGCATGTATATATTTTTGGTTTTAATTTTGACACATGAAAGATTTTGACCTAAGCTATGTAGAAATAATTTAGAATAGACAACACAAAGGATTTTAGCTTCACAATATAGGAGTGGTTTTAGGGAATCTATTTTACTAAGGCATTTATATAAGACGTGTTACCCCAACAAAAATAATAGCTATTGTTTATTGCGTGGACTTTGGAAGTCAATTTAAATGAATTCCTTTACACAATATTCTCAACTTTCTACACCTATGTCCTTTTCACAGATGTCAAGACAGATCTAGAAATGTTAAATGATTATTCAGGTCCACAACTAACGAGTGACAGAACTGAGATTCAAATCCAGGATATTTCATTCTAGAGCCAACTGAACGCTTATCCAAAGATTGTGTAATAGTTTAGAAGTGGTCGTGTTCTCTACAGCAATATATCTGATACCCTTTCAAAGTCCTTCCTATGTTTATGAAAACACATACAGACACAGAAGTGTCTTCAAAATGTTTTAATCAGTTCTGTTTGAAAAACATAAACACATATACCCTACCTTGCCTTTATTATTTTCAAAGTATTCACATATTCTTATTAGTGAGATATCAATAAGGTTTCACTTATTATAACTCATCCATTCTCTTAGTTACCATTAGACCAGAGTCTTACTCTTTTAGCTGCTGGATGTTAGTTTGACAGAAGAAATTTAAAAAAAAAAAAAGTAAAAAGAATCAAATTCAAGACCAATGTATAAGATTATTTATTCTGCCCACACCAACACTAAATTATCTCTGATTAACAGTATAGCAAAGGGGATGTGATGAGGTATTAATTATTACACTACTTGTTAAAAAGATATTCCAAATATATATATAAAACTCTTAAATAAAACAAAATTTCATATACTTATTTTCTGTTGTCAGTGGGGGTTTTTGTTTGTTTGTTTTTGTTTTATTGGTTTTTACTTTAGTTAAGCTCAATCCAATGAGGTTATGGGCTAAGCAAGATCTCAGCATTCCTGGTGACAGTAGCTAATCTGGAAACTAATAACAATCTCATGCAGCTAGATTTTCACCTCCAGCCTGAATTTAAAGACCAGTCTGAATATTTTAAAATAAAATTGGTTTGAATATTTGAATACAAAATATATTTATAATACTGAATATAGCCTATGAAATGATTGACATATGGCATTACCATTGCATGAAAATTGGTTGGTATACATAGGATTTCTCAGGCAGGTAATCTATATCATGAATAAGATTATTTCAAAAGTATGTAAAGAGGGGTGCCTGGGTGGCTTACTGGGTTAAGCTTCAAACTTCGGTTCAGGTCATGATATTGCACTTCATGGGTTTGAGCCTTGCATTGGGGCTCTGTGCTGACAGCTCATAGCCTGAAGCTTGCTTCAGCTTCTGTGTCTCCCTCTCTCTCTGCCCCTCCTCTACTCGTGCTCTCCCTTTCTCTCTCTCTCTCTTTATCTCTCTCTCTCTCAAAAATGAATAAACATTTAAAAAAATTTAAGTTTGTAAAGAAATATGAAGAAATTGAAGGTAGGCTGAGGAGGGAGGTGATAGCTTATTTATTGTGCCAACATCTAAAATTACTGGAAGATAGATTAACTGAATATAATTATCAACTTCCAATCTGGGAGCAGTTCAGCAGCAATAATTCCTCAAATTGATCAAATATGGGAAACAAACAAAAAGTTGAAAAGAAATTTCTGTCTGGCCAACCTTTGATTGATAATTAAATTATATATTCTAAATACTAAATTGTTCAACCTTTTGTGACCCAAACAAAATTTTTCAGTCTCTCGTCTAGAGCTCAGTGGATCTATTTTATTGAGAAATGGCTTGTTTTGTCTATTATAAACATGGAAAACATAAGCTTGTTTTCCCATAAAACCATATATGGGTCTGCTACCTGCCATAGAAAAAACCGTCGTGTATATTAATTTTCCATATCAACTACAAATGAAACAACAATAGGCCTGAGAATTTTATCCCTACTATACTCACAAGTTTAAATGAACCAAATAAGCTGTTTTAAGACACTATGGCTGATTGACTTAAGATTCAAATGACTGAAAGAGTTCACCAAACTTATATTCCTTGTTTTCAGAATACTTGACACATAGTTCTTCAAATCTATCCAAGCCATTATTAAATGACATAAAAGGTGTTTATTGCTTCAAAAGGCAGCCTACCGGAATATTGCTTTTTTCCCCCTCTGAGCTACAGTCCTTTAAATGGCACTTTCTATAAATGCTAGATCTTTTCTAATAAGAAGCAATACTGCGATCTCAGAGAAGCCTCATATATTATGACAAATCTCTGAGCCTCTGGGCTGTTTACCTAATGCTCAACTTAGACTATGTTTCTCTCTATCTATGTTTTCATCTGTATAGCTCATCTTTGTTCACAAAATAGGTGAAAAATATACACTCTCTTCATATATATATATATATATATAACCTTTATATATATATATATATAAAGGTTAAAAAGGAGATATAGTCAATCCTATTAGAAGCTATAGTGAAGGTTACTGTGACTAAATTCAGCCCATGAGGTCTTACTGAACAACCACAAATGAGATAAATTTGTCCCGTGCCACCATATCCCATAGCTCTTCTAGAGAAGAACCTCTTTCCTGTCTTTTTCCCCAAGAACTCACAAAGTTTAAAGGAAAATATAAGAATAACAAGGTAATTTAGAATGAGTGACAGTATATTAATGCAATAAGCATTTCAACTCACTTAAAAGAAGGCATTGTATCATATACTATGAAGGAAAGCAAAGAAGTATAATAGTCCTACCCCATCTGTTCTAAGGGACTTTTTAATTTCTTCACCACTACTTATTTCCTCAGCCCGTTGGTCAGCTCTCGGTCTCCTTCCTAATCTGGGCATGAATACGTTGGCCTCTCACTTTAACTGCATACTCACAGTGGCCCCCTCCATCCTTCTCCATTCCTTTTCTTCTCTTTCCAACTCTCCACAGCTGCTGTTCTAAATTTTCATCTTAATTTCCAAAACCACAATCCTATAGCAACTTTCTCTTAGAAATTTAGTAATCTCCAAATTTACTAAGAAACAAATAACAAACTGATGACAACAAAAACTCAAAACAGAGGCTAGCCAAAGCAGTCTTTCTTCTTCCTTATGTTTCACTCAAAGTCTCTTTTATAGTGACACATTTTCAACTGTCTCAGTTTCATGTGTTGCCACATTGGACAATGTGTTAGAACCATGCCCTTCAGTCTGCCAATCAATTACCACCATTTAGTCTATTTCTCATCTCTTCTTCAGATGTTTCCGTTTTATGAAACACACACACACTACATACAAATGTTAAGCACTTATTCCTTTGTCCCATGCTTATGTTTATTTTCAGTGCTTCCTTTTCTAACGAAGGGTAACATTTACTTCTTCAACTCTCTTCATCACAAAATCAACTGGATACCCAATTGACTCCGGGCATCTGGTTGGATATCCAGAGCTCTCTCATGATGCAGAGGTCTTTTTCACCTTTCTGATACCATTTCCTCCACACTGTCTCCTAAACAAATGCATATTGATCTTTTGAGGTCAACCCAAATATCATCTGCTTGGAGAAATCATTTGAGGCTTCCTTCCCATTCCATCCTCAGAAGAATTAATCACTTTTTTCATTTGTAATTCTACAACGTGTTTTTTATTATGTTGTGTTCATTTTCTAGTATTACTTGTAAAAATAATACCTTCCTTTCAGTAAATCATGAAATCTTAGTGGGCAGAGATACAATCTCTATCACCCTCCTACCTCAGTCATCTCTAATTTAATGCCTGACATGTAATATTTGTTGCAATAAACTGATTCCATCCCTCAAGAAGCCTTTTATGTAATCTGCTTATGGAAAATTCCATAAAATGATATTATAGGAATTTAGAGAAAGATCACTCCACTGTGATGTAAGAAAGCTAAAATGTGCTTGAGGAGAAGAGAATTCCAAACATATCAGGTAATATCTTGTATCATGCAGAAAGAGTAGAGTGAACAAAAGGTCAAACCTGAAAAGGCATAATGCTTACTTAAAGGAAACTGAACATCTAACTGGCTAGAATTTAGTAATAGAAAATAAGATAACATTTGAAAAATAAGATGAATAGTGAAAAGCTTGGCATCAGGCAAAATGGGTTTGAATACAGTGACCAAAAAAAAAAAGAGAGAGAGAGAGAGAGAAAGAGAGAACTTTATTTATCTCACATATAAATGAAATCCAAAAATAAGCATTCAAGGGTTAAGCAACCATTCATACTGTGCGCTCCATGACCATCAATATATGCTTTCTACTTCCTGGTCCAGGTTGCATTTTGAACTCCAACCATTATGCATTTCAGTAAATACAAAGGAGCAAGGAATAAAAATGGTACACTTTTTGTTTTTGAAGATATCCTGGGAATTTCAAATGCTGGTCAGAATTTCCTGCTAGGGCTATACCTAGCTGCAAATGAGACAAAAAAAAAATCTTATTTCTTATTGGTAAACATGTTTTTCCCCCTCTTCCCAAGTAGGACTTTCTCTTCTTACCCAAGATTTTAAAAGATAAGTTAAAGCATTTGCATTTTTAATGGTAAGAATAATAAACATAAACTCAGAAAATATAGTTTCATAAACTGACATTTTTAGGAGCTGAATAAACCTGTTAGTTTGTGTCTTTAATGTTTCAGAGAGAACATAAGCGCAGTTTCTATTTGCCTAGCTATTCATCACAGCTATTTTTTCCTTTAAATATTAAAGCATTTATTATAATATTCAGCTAAAAGAAACAAAGGAAATTTGACAAATATAGATATTATCTCTGAATATTTAACATTTTTTTGCCCAATTCCATATGAATGGTCATTTCAGCAAATGGCACTGGAATACAGAATTTAAACACAAAGAAAGGCTGACTTCCCTATTTCTGTTTGCAGATTGATTTGGTTTTGTTGAATGTAAATAAGCAAAATCATTTCTTTCAAAATAGCTACGAGGGCTCATCCCTCATTAATCTCTGCAAGGCTTTTCTTGCCTACATCATAAACCCAGCAGCAGGAGGTACTAACACAAAGCTCACATACCTCCCAAGTTTGCCTGGAGTACATACCATTCCTAGTAATGCTCATATCCTAAGTTAAAAAATATTCTGGTTATGATATTGCTTAGCTTTAATTTTCAAAAACCACTTTTTAGTCCTAAATGTGAGAATAAGAAACAGTACTTCAAATATTATGCATTTATACGCTTTATACAATTAAATATAATCAAATAATTACATTAAAACTATAATGGGAATTAATTACTACAGGGCATAAAATTTTATTTTTAATAGTCATATTATCTTTATATACAATTCTAATCATGGGTAAATGCAGTTATATCATGACCAAAAATGAAACAAGAAACCACAATAACAACATAAAAACATTTTTTATTAAAAAAGGGGAATTAATTTCAGACACATTTCTCTTAACATTCTAAACTGCTTATAAAGAATTAGCAATAAATAGATGTAGGAAAAAAACAGCATAAACAAATAAAAGCAGGGACCATCAGAACTGAGATGACAAAAGAAGTTTTCAGAATTTGAAAGAAAATTTTACCAACTCCTAAGGATCTGTACTAAGAAAAGGAAGGTGTCCAACTCATGCTTATAAATTTAAGCAACCTTAACCACATAAAAGAAGGTTGGAATATTCATTTTCTTTTACGTGTTATATAGTCCCTCAAAATATGTTCTTGGTAGTTTTGTATCAAAAACCACTCAGCTATTCCTCCTATTATGAGGGAGAAAGTTTGTGAAGTGACCAGATCATTGTTTCCAACCCCCACTTGACTTCATATTTTTAATTCCACTTAAATATTAAAACCTCAAAAACGAAATAAGAAGAAAGTATAGTGGATGTAGACACATTAATTTTCATACACATTATCTCTAGATGTGAAGTATTTTTAGGTAGAAACAAGGAAAAAGAAGATTCCTAGAGGTGCATTTTGGATCTTATGCTTTTTCATGCACTCCAGTCTAGAGCATAAGAGAGAAAATTAGTATATGAGATTTCCCAAAATAAGAGGTAGGTTGCAAGTAGAGCCTCCTGGGAACTAGAAACTAGGCAAGACACAGTGTTCATCACTATGTCCTCCAACTCTAGAGCAGAGAAGGGAATTCTAGCATCTCCCCAGTGTTAGTGAACAGAGACAAAGAAATGGCCACACACCCTGCCTGTGGAGGGACACTGAATTAAAAAGCTCTCTTCTCAAGCAAGGATGAGTAATGAGAAAAAATAAAAACTAGAGACATATAGAACAAAAGGAAGAAAACACTGGAAGAATCTGAGTAAGAACATAATACAGTACTTCTTCACCTGTATGAACCAAAAGAAAAAGAGAAAAAGATGTGCATGTTAAAGTGTGTGTGTGTGTGTGTGTGTGTGTGTGTGTGTGTGTGTGTGTGACTATTCAGTAGTCTACAGAGAAAAAGCCAGCTATTTCAATATCTATAGGGACCAGATAGAGGGTGGGAAGGACTGGGAAACTAGCCAATACAAACTATGTCAAAAGTGACAGACACTAATCAGCACCATCTAAATGACAAGCATGAGTATAGGCTTACTGTTACTAGATCTCTGATTTTGGAAATCTGGGAATTTTTAAAAATTGCTATTTTTTCCCTTCCCTTCTCCTTCTATCTTCCCTTCCTTCCTTTCTTTCCTATCATGTTGGTTACCCACAAAACAAATGAATGACAACAGTAACAAGAAGAAAAAGTTATACAGCCAAACAAAACACAACTATAGTCAGCATACACAAAACAAACTCTTTTTCTGAGTTTGTCATAACAGAATATAACCAAAAAAAGATTTGCAGAAACAAGAGAAGGTAGTCAAGAAGGGAACAAGAAAGGAAAGAAACAGCGTGTTATGATAAGTGTGCTGAGGAAACAATTTTCAATATCAAAATTAGAATTGGCAATGGAAGCATTAGAACCCATAACTGTATTTTAGGAAAGTAAAGCAGATATGTCAGTAATAATCTGAGAAACTCTTAGGTACCAAAAGAAAGAATGGAAATAAAAATAAATGGTAAGATAGAAGAAAAGAGAGGGGGAGAATACAGGAAGCAGCACACACACAGCTGGCCCAAGAATATCAGTGTACTGTTACAGTGTACAGTAAAATAAAGAAAAGCAAAATTCCCTGATCTAAACATACCTTGAAAATGAAAACTGACAATGCCCACTACGTACTTAAGATAAAACAATTGGCAAATAAATCAAACTTAAGGTGTATTTTGGAAACATTTTTAAAGTTACTAAGAAGAAGTAATTTAAAGGAAGGTGTCCATTAGATAAGAATTATTGAATTATTTTTAGTCCTTCTCCAAATCCCAATAAAATGAGAGCCAAGTACTTTTAAGAAATCATCAGTATGAGAGATCAAAGAGCAAGAGAGCTTATAAAGAGCAACAGAATTTCACAAGCTAGAACACAGAAAAAAAAGAGGTTAGTAACTTCCTGGTACTGAGAAACTGGATCCTAAGATGTTAGTGGGGAAGCTCTGGTATTGAGTAACAGAAAATTTGGAAGTGGGGAAGACAATATATCTGAAACACAAGATTTATGTGAAAATCTGTTCAAAAAGAAGTTGAACCCCCAGATCTCCTCAACCAGTGTGTGAAGTTCTATGGCTGTCTTTTTCCATCAGTCAGAAAGGAGAAGATTTACTCTGAAAAGAACAAGGTGGAGTCTCTCTGTACTGATACATGTCCAGCAAAGTTAACGGCAATTGTACCATGCAGAAAATGAAAATTAAGTTAAAATTTTCACCCAGAATTCTGATATATTCATAACTTGTCCTTCTTTGGCTTGCACAATGAGGCTTATATTCTTCCATGCAGGATACTAAAATGTTCTCTGAGAAATATGACCAAAAACAGAAATTTAAAATAATTATCATGAATATTTTTCAATGAATAAACCTGGCCACTATACCCTACACTGAAGGTAAGCAATGGTAAACTCTGTTCATGTACACACACACAGATTTCAACCAGATATCCAGGGAAAAGTTCGGAAACAAAAGACAATGACCATGCAAACAGTAAAAAAAAAAAAAAAAAAAAAAAAAAAAAAAAAAAAAAAACCC